>NW_020619832.1:0-715 GCF_003573695.1 Papaver somniferum
CAGGATCGAAACATAAATAAGTTAAGAATCTTTTAATTAAGGTCTTAATTTTATTTTAGGAAAATGAGAATTAGTAATGTGCATTTACTAGTTGAGATTTTCCAAAGAGATTTTCGGTCATTATTTTGGACAGAGCATTTCCAGGAATTATGGAAACCGAATTTGGAATATATTGAATATCTTTGAGAATATTTTTGGTTTTGGAAATTCCTTGGTGTCCAAAATTCCTTGTCTATAAATACTTGAAGTTTGCATTTCTAGCAAACTAATCATTCGTGACAGCAAACTTCCTCGGTTGTGTTGTTACTGGTGAAGCCGCCTATCGGAGAGGAGAGTAACCTAATTAGGCGAAATCTCTTACGGCCGCTCAATTTAAAGTCTTCTTTGGGATTGAGAAGCTCTACGAGTACCGTTGGTGGGAAACTAGATAATTGCGGTTTATCTTGTGTTTTCGTTTGATTTGATTGACTAACGGTGGTTGAACTTTGATTGCACCAAGTTTGTTTATGCTTGAGAATTTTCTCTTCTGATATAAGATTCACTCAAACTAGATCGAAGTTTCGACAGGGATCTTTAGACTGTTGTTAGTTCTAAAGACGATCTTGTGATAATCCATTGTTAACAGACTTTGTTCTGTACGTGATTGATTACAAGAGATTCAAGTTGTTGTGTGCAGGTGTTTATTGAAGATCTAAGAAGATTTGAAGACAAAGAA
>NW_020619833.1:0-675 GCF_003573695.1 Papaver somniferum
AAATTGCATAATATCATAAAGTGAAGAAGGTACTTGAAAGTTAAAGACTTGTACTAACCATTTCCAAATATGAGTACTGAAATTGCATCTCCAAAGAAGATGGTTCATGTTGTCTTGATCTTGTTGACAGATGCAGCACTTGGAAGCTAATGAATAACCTTGAGCTATCCTCTTTTAATCATCCATGTAAACACCTTGTTGTATTTTCCAAATGTTGCTGGCAATCCCTGGACGCAGAAATGGTTTCCAAATTTGAGAAGGCCAATGCACTTTAGGTTCCTTGGCTCTAATTTTTTCAACAGCAACAACAGTAGTGAAAACCCCTTTGAAATCTCCACTCCACACTACCAAGTCTTTTCCTCCACTCACTGAAGGTAAAGAAGAAGGAAACATGCTTTGTAAATCAAAAGGAATTCTCCATTCACCATCAATCATCAAGTCTTGAACTTGAAGTTGTATATTTTTTTGCACTATAACATTACATCCAAATCTTTCAATTAAAGGATTGTCTCCTATCCAGGTGTCAAACCACACTGAAATTTTACTTCCATCACCAATACACCATCTTATATTATTTTTGAGTTTCATCCAAGCCCACTTTAAACCTGCCATATAGAAGAAAGTTTCCACTGAGTACGCCATACTCCATTTTTATCTTTATACTTGGCTGTGAAA
>NW_020619834.1:0-786 GCF_003573695.1 Papaver somniferum
ATTTTCCATAACAATTTCATTAACAGAGCTCTGTTCATCACCTCAAGTCTTCTGATACCCAATCCACCTTACTTCACTGGTGCATTAACTTCATCCCACTTGACTGTAATTAACTTCTTTACATTTGGGTCTCCAGACCATAAAAAATTCCTGATTATTCTTTCACATACCATTATCACTAACTTTGGCCATTTATATACTGACATTGTGTAAATAAGCATGTTGCATAAAATAAACTTAACAAGAGTTAATCTTGCAGAAAAGGCTAGCAATTTACCTATCCAACCAGCCAACATTTTCTGCATCAATTCCACCATCCCCCATACTTGTTGTGTTGTCACTCTTCCTGGATTTAGTATCACACCCAAATACTTGTCTGGAAAATTAGATAGCTCCATCTGTAAGTTATTAGCAATCTTATGTTTTCTTATAACTGAAGTGCCTCCCACAAAACACTTACTTTTTGCTTTACTTATTTCCTGACCTAAAGAACTTTGATATTGCATCAGTAACTTCGTTAAATTCTCCAATGTCCTCTTATTTCCATTACAAAAGATGAATATATCATCTGCAAACATCAAGTGTGTTGGCTGACTTCCTCCCCTGATCACCATTGGTTGTATCTTTTTCATATATACTAATTTTGTAATGTTTCTACTAAGTACTTCTTCAGCTAGCACAAATAAAATGGGTGAAAGTGGATCACCCTTCCTCAATACCCTTCCAACACCAAAGAATCCACAAGGACCCCCATTCACAAGGACAAATATCATTGCTGATTCAAAA
>NW_020619835.1:0-1561 GCF_003573695.1 Papaver somniferum
AAGGAATACTGTTACCTTCCTTAACTAGTTGATCTCCAGATAAAATTGGAAATTCCATTGGAGAATTCAGAACTCCAGTAAAACCAACATTGTTGTCCATCCGAAAAACCTCATTAATACCAGTGGACTTAATATTAGAAGTATCATTCGGACAAATTGGGATTAAGTCTGTTATTGCTCCCTCCTTATGTCCACTTGTTTCAGCATTTGAATTAGAAGGAAAGCATATATCAAATCCCAGTGAATATTGGTTTTGCCCCTTTTTAGGAGTATATCTCCATTGCTGCTGTCTTTTAGGAGGCTTTTCCTTGTTATTCTGTTTTCTTTTCTTGATTCTACATTCAGCTACAAAATGGCCAATTACCTCACAATGATTGCAAAACTTTGGTAAGTTGGAAAATCGAATTTCCTGCTCAAATTTTCCATACTTAGATTCCACCCACACCTTATTAGGAATTACTTTAGCCAAATCAAATTCTACCAAGATATTTGCATAAAAACCAGCTTGCTTTTTCAGTGTAGTCATCAACACGAATTGGCCTACCAAATGATCTTCCCATTTCCATCAAGATGTCTTCCTTCCAATATTCTATGCTTAAACCAGGAAATGATACCCACACATAAGCAATAGAAGTTTTCTGTAATTCAGGTCCAAAGTATCTTTCCCAATATCTGAGACTTAAAATTTGATCCTCTACCTCCCATCGACCTTCATATACTAGCTTCATATCTTCACCATCATCTAATTTTATAATGAAAAAACCCTTCCCAATTGGTATAATTTGACAATTTCCTTTTAACTGCCATTTTTTCCTCAAAATTGATTCAGCCACAGCTAACTTTAGATGAACCAAATTCAAACGACCAATTAAACTAAATCTCCATTAATTCAAACTTTCATCAATTACTTCATCAGGAATAAAAACTGAAGTGCTTGCCATATTAACACCAAATGAATCTTCAGATCTAAGATTTCTTAACATTTCAAAACTCGAAGAATTTGAATTATCCGACATATTTATATCAGATTCATATACTAAAATTAATCATTGATTATGAAAAGAAAAACACCTGAAGAACAATATTACCAGATTGCAACCAATTCTCACCTGAATTAATGAGGTTGATCGAAGCTCGAGAAAACAAAATCGTCGATTTAGTCGCCGAGTCGCAGAGCTCGACTCAGTCCGGTTTCGGATTTAGACTTCAACTCCATAAAATTTAACAAGACTGATTATCAATATCCTCATAAGATATATGAGTATCAAATTAGGAAAATTAGTGTATGTTATTCCGTTAATTATTCTGGTACCCTAGAAAAAATAGCCAGTTTTGGTTTTTTGTTGATATTTTCTTTTTCTGGGTCTCCTGTCATAGACCTGAATTCCAATTTGTACCCCTAATACGGCTTGAAAAACTGAATTTGGTTTCCTTTTTTTATTTCCCTTATCTTTTAAAACCAATCATACGTATCCTCACCAAAACTCTCGTTTCACAAAACTCTTCAAGCCTTATTTCGGTCAATAGGAAGCGAGGGTTTCTTCACTGTTCAACGTGGGAG
>NW_020619836.1:0-1561 GCF_003573695.1 Papaver somniferum
AAGGAATACTGTTACCTTCCTTAACTAGTTGATCTCCAGATAAAATTGGAAATTCCATTGGAGAATTCAGAACTCCAGTAAAACCAACATTGTTGTCCATCCGAAAAACCTCATTAATACCAGTGGACTTAATATTAGAAGTATCATTCGGACAAATTGGGATTAAGTCTGTTATTGCTCCCTCCTTATGTCCACTTGTTTCAGCATTTGAATTAGAAGGAAAGCATATATCAAATCCCAGTGAATATTGGTTTTGCCCCTTTTTAGGAGTATATCTCCATTGCTGCTGTCTTTTAGGAGGCTTTTCCTTGTTATTCTGTTTTCTTTTCTTGATTCTACATTCAGCTACAAAATGGCCAATTACCTCACAATGATTGCAAAACTTTGGTAAGTTGGAAAATCGAATTTCCTGCTCAAATTTTCCATACTTAGATTCCACCCACACCTTATTAGGAATTACTTTAGCCAAATCAAATTCTACCAAGATATTTGCATAAAAACCAGCTTGCTTTTTCAGTGTAGTCATCAACACGAATTGGCCTACTAAATGATCTTCCCATTTCCATCAAGATGTCTTCCTTCCAATATTCTATGTTTAAACCAGGAAATGATACCCACACATAAGCAATAGAAGTTTTCTGTAATTCAGGTCCAAAGTATCTTTCCCAATATCTGAGACTTAAAATTTGATCCTCTACCTCCCATCGACCTTCATATACTAGCTTCATATCTTCACCATCATCTAATTTTATAATGAAAAAACCCTTCCCAATTGGTATAATTTGACAATTTCCTTTTAACTGCCATTTTTTCCTCAAAATTGATTCAGCCACAGCTAACTTTAGATGAACCAAATTCAAACGACCAATTAAACTAAATCTCCATTAATTCAAACTTTCATCAATTACTTCATCAGGAATAAAAACTGAAGTGCTTGCCATATTAACACCAAATGAATCTTCAGATCTAAGATTTCTTAACATTTCAAAACTCGAAGAATTTGAATTATCCGACATATTTATATCAGATTCATATACTAAAATTAATCATTGATTATGAAAAGAAAAACACCTGAAGAACAATATTACCAGATTGCAACCAATTCTCACCTGAATTAATGAGGTTGATCGAAGCTCGAGAAAACAAAATCGTCGATTTAGTCGCCGAGTCGCAGAGCTCGACTCAGTCCGGTTTCGGATTTAGACTTCAACTCCATAAAATTTAACAAGACTGATTATCAATATCCTCATAAGATATATGAGTATCAAATTAGGAAAATTAGTGTATGTTATTCCGTTAATTATTCTGGTACCCTAGAAAAAATAGCCAGTTTTGGTTTTTTGTTGATATTTTCTTTTTCTGGGTCTCCTGTCATAGACCTGAATTCCAATTTGTACCCCTAATACGGCTTGAAAAACTGAATTTGGTTTCCTTTTTTTATTTCCCTTATCTTTTAAAACCAATCATACGTATCCTCACCAAAACTCTCGTTTCACAAAACTCTTCAAGCCTTATTTCGGTCAATAGGAAGCGAGGGTTTCTTCACTGTTCAACGTGGGAG
>NW_020619837.1:0-781 GCF_003573695.1 Papaver somniferum
TTTGTGTTTTTTTTTTTTGCTAGGATATTATTTGTGATTACAATACATTTTTCAAACTTTTTCTGTTAAAGATGAGTTTATCTAGTTTACAATTTAATTTCAGAAATTAGTTTCAGACTTATAACGAAGTGTGTACACTTTTTTGAGTTAACGTATAAAAAAGTCAACATTTTTATGAACTCTTTATTTTTGTGTTGGCTTTGTCTTTCTATTTGATTCAAGATAGGTGAAATTTGTTAGGAATTAGATTGCTTCTGCTTGGTCTTTCATCCTTCTTTTCAAGCTGTTTCTGTGAAATGTGAGTTTATCTAGTTTACAATTTAGTCTCAGAAATCAATTTCCGACTTATACCGAAGTTTGTAGACTTTTTTGAGTTAACGTATATAAAATTCAACATTTTATGAATTCTTTCTTTTTGTGTTGGCTTTGTCTTTCTATTTGATTCTATATAGATGAAATTTGTTAGGATTTGGATTAGTTCTGCATGGTCTTTCATCCTTCTTCTATTGTGAAATTTGACTTCCTTCATATTTTATTGAATCAACGTACATAGAAATGCAATTTTTACTAGACGTAATTCCTTGGAACATATAATTTGTGATTAAAATACACTTTTCAAAATTTTTCTATTAAAGATGAGTTTATCTAGTTTACAATTTAGTCTGAGAAATCAATTTCCGACTTATAACGAAGTTTGTAGACTTTTTTGAGTTAACGTATAAAAAATTCAACATTTTTATGAACTCTTTATTTTTGTATTGGCTTTGTCTTTTAATTTGAT
>NW_020619838.1:0-630 GCF_003573695.1 Papaver somniferum
CATGATTCGAAGGGATTTTCCTAATTTGAGAGAAATACCATGAAATCAAGGAGTTTCATGGGATGAAGGAAATCCTAAAAATAATAATAATAAAATACATGGGCGTGTGGGACCGGCTGAGGCATGGCCGGCCGGCTGGGCTCGGTCCCACGTGTTTCCCTAATTTTTATATTATTATTTTTTTATGTATTTTGAAAATACCATGATTTGAAGGAATTTTCATGAAATCAGGGAAATAATAATAATAAAATAATGAGGAACCATAAGGTGTGGGGCCGGCTTGGACCAAGGCATGGCCGGTTGGCCAATGGTCACGCCCCACACTATTTTTTCTTAATTTTATATTATTTTCATGGGTTTATGAAAACGCCATGAAGTCGAGGAGTTTCCTCGAGACGAAGGAGATTTGTTCAAATGAAAGGATTTTCATCGGATGAAGGAAAATAATAAAAACATGATAAAATATAAAACTGGCGTGGGATTGGTCATGGCACGGTCGGCCAGTCAATGAATCCAATCCCTTGGCGCCTTGGTCAATATTTTGATTATTTATTATTTTCTTCCTATTTTGCAATAGGTTAATCGTTTCGTCGTATTTTGAAATACTCGTTCGTGCGGTGACTGTTAGTG
>NW_020619839.1:0-502 GCF_003573695.1 Papaver somniferum
TCGAAAGGCTGGATCTCTAATGAATTTAGCACGCACTTCATCAAGTTGAATAGTACTTGCCTCATCTAGTTCCTCTGTAGACAAAATATTATCTAGATCAAAAACATTTTCCTCCAACCCTTCTTGAATATCCTTGTGATGCTCACGGCTTCGAATTTCCTCTTTAGACTTTGAATTCATAGCAATGATCTCAGCCTTTTTCTCCTTTACCAAAGCCTCACTAGAATCATTAGTAAGGCCTAACTCAGAAGTTAGGGCACCATACTTGTTATTCACCACAAGTTCAGTTTGAAAAAGCTCATCCACAAAAGGAGTTTCAAAAGATTTAAATTTAAAAGATATACCTTTATTAGGGGAGTTCTTACCCATAACTATTTTCCAATCCTCTTTAGGTGTCCCTGGTTTGGACATGGAATTTGAAGAAGTTTCCGTAACTGAGTTTGGATTAGTCACGGCCATAATCTCAGAATCATACTTGGTCACAGACTGAATATTTGGAATA
>NW_020619840.1:0-334 GCF_003573695.1 Papaver somniferum
ATTTTCCTCTTGGTGTTGAGACGTGCAAATTCCTCAACACCACTACTGTGTTGCTAGGCATGCTTCCTCAAGACATCCTTTCTCTTAGTGTTGAGAGGTCTAAATTCATCAACACTCATTACTGTGTTGCTAGGAATGCTTCCTCAACACATTCTTCCTCTTGGTGTTGAGACGTGCAAATTCCTCAACACCACCACTGTGTTTTTAGGAAAGCTTCCTCAACATATTTTCCTCTTGGTGTTGAGACGTGCAAATTCCTCAACACAACTACTGTGTTGCTAGGCATGCTTCCTCAACACATTCTTCCTAATGGTGTTGAGACGTGCAAATTCCT
>NW_020619841.1:0-490 GCF_003573695.1 Papaver somniferum
CTAGGCATGCTTCCTCAACACATTCTTCCTATTGGTGTTGAGGCGTGCAAATTCCTCAACACCACTACTGTGTTGCTAGGCAAGCTTCCTCAACACATTTTCCTCTTGGTGTTGAGACGTTCAAATTCCTCAACACCACTACTGTGTTTCTAGGCATGCTTCCTAAACACATCCTTCCTCTTAGTGTTGAGAGATCTAAATTCCTCAACACTCATTACTGTGTTGCTAGGAATGCTTCCTCAAAACATTCTTATTCTTGGTGTTGAGACGTGCAAATTCCTCAAAACCACTATTGTGTTGCTAGGAAAGCTTCCTCAACACACTTTCCTCTTGGTGTTGAGACGTGCAAATTCCTCAACACCACCACTGTGTTGCTAGGCATGCTTCCTCAACATATTTTCCTCTTGGTGTTGAGACGTGCAAATTCCTCAAAACCACTATTTTGTTGCTAGGAAAGCTTCCTCAACACACTTTCCTCTTGGTGTTGAGA
>NW_020619842.1:0-500 GCF_003573695.1 Papaver somniferum
ATTTTCGAGTTGTATTTATAGGAAAATTAACTTGCAAATCAAGTTAGGTTTAAGTTTTTTCTTATAAAATGAGTTTTGTTTCTTGTAAAACAATAAAACACAAAAAATGAATTTTTCCATAAATAAAATTTTTAAATAAATTATTTATCAAGTTAAAAACTTGCAAAAAATAATTTCAAGTAAAACAATTAAACACAAAAAATGAATTTTTCCATAAATAAAACTCTTAAATAAATTATTTATCAAGTTAAAAACTTGCAAAAAATAATTTCAAGTAGACACGGACTTGGTGCTTGGTACACGCGCATGGGCATGGGTCGAAACATGTATTTTTCGCCTAGAGATGGTCGCTGCTTGTGTGTTTTGAAAAGAGATTTTCGAGTTGTATTTATAGGAAAATTAACTTGCAAATCAAGTTAGGTTTAAGTTTTTTCTTATAAAACGAGTTTTGTTTCTTGTAAAACAATAAAACACAAAAAATGAATTTTTCCATAAATAAA
>NW_020619843.1:0-316 GCF_003573695.1 Papaver somniferum
GAGGATTTTCGCCAAGATGAGAGATTTGGGATTAATGATGCATTGTTGGCCCAAAAGACCGATTCCGAAGCGGACGATGCAGATGAAGACTAGGAGGAAGAGTGGTTTGATGAGGAGCAAGAGGGGCCTGGTGAGGAAGAAGAGGGGTCTGATGATGAGGAAGAAGCGTCTGATGAGAAGGAAGATGAATATGATAATTATGATTCCGAGTGATGGGTATGACAATGAGTAAGCCTTATCGACATTTGAATTCTTCTGTAGAGAGATGGTGGATTTTTGGGTAAGTGCTCGAATGGAAATGATGACATAATGTTAA
>NW_020619844.1:0-647 GCF_003573695.1 Papaver somniferum
TTCTCTCGCTCATCCTGTAGGATGAGTGGATTTGAGAACTCTAATTCCCCATTTGGAGCAAATTAAAATCAGAAATAAAATTGGGAATGTGAGATAGATCGAGGAGAGAAAAAAATTTAAATCCAAGAATATACTTCCCTCAATTTTCTTTTCATATTTTCTCAATCTACATCTCCAACCAATCAAACTACTTCGAGGTAACAATATTTAAGAAAACCCTTTCGTATTGCTTCATGTCTGAATTTTTGGATTTCTATCATTTTCTTGAATTTTGTTTTTTTTGTATTTAACTAAAGTATTTATTTTTCAAAGATGTCCTAATTGATTCCAGTAATCTCATGGTTGAAATTTAGGGTATATGTATTTTGTTATTTACCAGATTATTAAAATTTGGATATCGTAGGTCACTGGGTTTTAATCTATTTACAACTTTTTTTTATAGAATCGTGAGATTCTCTCATGTACCGATTTTTACTTTCTATTTGTTTAGACTTTAGTGGAAATATCATATTGGTTTCATTTTGACAACTACACTTAGAGAGAAACTTATAAAAATTATTCGGATGACACATCATAATTTGACAATTGTGATGTATATAACACCCGTGCCATTATGGCATGGGTTAAATCCTAGTATAATAATAAAA
>NW_020619845.1:0-1133 GCF_003573695.1 Papaver somniferum
CCCAAATCTAGCATTAATAAAATTAAGGGTGAATATTTTTGTTTCCACTAAGGGCTTGGGCTTAGGGATCGAGCTCGTGCTCACGCCACGGACTTTGGTCAATCAAGAGTTTCCTTTTTGGAAAAATTTCTTTTGATTTATTTCCTAATCATTTTGAAAATCAAAATAAATTTTGTCTTAAATATGGGGGGCGTGTGACCTGGGTGAATTTATTCTCGTACCAAAACCATTTTTATTAACGGATTTATTTACATGGATGTCGACATTTTCTTACCGGTTTTTGAATGTTGATGACAGAATTATGTCGACATCCTGGAAAGAAAGGTATGTTTCAGAAACCCAAATCTAGCATTAATAAAATTAAGGGTGAATATTTTTGTTTCCACTAAGGCCTTGGGCTTAGCGATCGAGCTCGCGCTCGCCCATGGACTTTGGTCAACCAAGACTTTCCTTTTTGGAAAAATTTCTTTTGATTTATTTCTTAATCATTTTGAAAATCAAAATAAATTCTGTCTTACATATGGGGGGAGTGTCACCTGGGTGAATTTATTCTCTTACCAAAAACATTTTTCTTAACGGATTTATTTGCATGGATGTCGACATTTTTATTACCGGTTGTTGAATGTTGATGACAAAATTATGTCGACATCCTGGCAAGAAAGGTATGTTTCAGAAACCCAAATCTAGCATTAATAAAATTAAGGGTGAATATTTTTGTTTCCACTAAGGGCTTGGGATTAGGGATCGAGCTTGTGCTCGCGCCGTGGACTTTGGTCAACCAAGACTTTCCTTTTTGGAAAAATTTCTTTTGATTTATTTTCTAATCACTTTGAAAATCAAAATAAATCTTGTCTTAAATATGGGGGGCGTGTGACCTGGGTGAATTTATTCTCTTACAAAAACATTTTTCTTAACGGATGTATTTGCATGGATGTCGACATTTTCTTACCGGTTTTTTAATGTTGATGACAGAATTATGTCGACATCCTGGCAAGAAAGGTATGTTTCAGAAACCCAACTCTAGCATTAATAAAATTAAGGGTGAATTTTTTTTCCACTAATGGCTTGGGCTTAGGGATCGAGCTCGTGCTCGCGCCATGGACTTTGGTCAACCAAGACTTTCCTTTTTGGAA
>NW_020619846.1:0-619 GCF_003573695.1 Papaver somniferum
TTGATTTTCTTCTCTAAAATCAGGTTAACGACTTAAAGACTTCATTGGGATTGTGAAGCCAGACCGATACTACTTTATCGTAGTTGTGTGATCTGATCTTGCATCTTCTATCATACGAGTACAATCGATTAATTGGCTTGAGATCGTGAGAGTTATCCATAGGCAAGATAAAGAAGTCACAAACATCTTCGTCTCACTGTTTGTGATTCCTCGACAATCCGCTTGTGTAGTCAGGAAGGATTGTAGCGAGGTGATTGATTAATCTAGGTTGTTCTTCGGGAATATAAGACCGGATTATCAATTGGTTCCGGTTCACCTTGATTTTATATCAAAAGACGGAACAAAACCTAGGGTTTATCTGTGGGAGACAGATTTATCCTTTGATAGACTTTTCTATGTGAGACAGATATGTTTATTATCAAGTCTGTGATTTTGGGTTACAATAACTCTTGGTTGTGGGTGAGATCAGCTAAGGGAATCAAGTGCGCAGTATCCTGCTGGGATCAGAGGCGTAGGAGTACAATTGTACCTTGGATCGGTGGGAGACTGATTGGGGTTCAACTATAGTCCAGTCCGAAGTTAGTTTGCAGTAGGCTAGTGTTTGTAGCGGCTTAATACA
>NW_020619847.1:0-333 GCF_003573695.1 Papaver somniferum
CTTCATATTTTCTTGAATCAACGTACATAGAAATGCAATTTTTACTAGACGTATTGCCTTGGAACATATTAATTGTAATTACAATACATTTTTCAAACTTTTTCTGTTAAAGATGCGTTTATCTAGTTTACAACTTAGTCTCAGAAATCAATTTCCAACTTATAAAGAAATGTGTAGACTTTTTTGAGTCAACGTATATTAAATTCAACATTTTTATGAACTCTTTCTCTTTATGTTGGCTTTGTCTTTCTATTTGATTCAAGATAGATGAAATTTGTTAGGATTTGGATTCGTTCTGCATTGTCTTTCATCCTTCTTCTATTGTGAAATTTG
>NW_020619848.1:0-762 GCF_003573695.1 Papaver somniferum
AAAAGTCAAGAAATAAATGGCTTCAGGAAGGTGCTAGTAATACTTCTTTTTTTCATGCTAATATTAGGACTAGAAGGAGTAGTAACATGATTTCGGAGTTAGTGGATGATAATGTGGTTGTTATAACTGATTGTGACCAAATTAAAGAATACACCGTGGCCTATTTTGAGGATAAATTTAATGGTGCTGAGTTGCCTATTGATGATGCTTTGTTTCAATATGATCATAACATTATTTCTGTGGAAGATAGTCAGAGAATGGATGAGATTCCTACTATTGAAGAGATTAAGAATGCTGTTTTTGATCTTGGCGCTGATAGTGCCCCTGGGACGGATGGTTTCTCTGGTTGTTTCTATAGGTATTGCTGGGATGTGATTCAGCAAGACCTTTTCAATGCTGTCACGTATTGCTGGCGTCGACAGATGATTCCTCAAGGTACTAATTCTAGTCTTATTATTTTACTTGCCAAGTTTAGAGGGGCCAATTCTCTTCGAAACTTCAGGCCTATTGGTCTTAGTAATTTTTTCTTTAAGATTTTTACTAAGATTTTAGCTACAAGACTGGGGAGTGTTCTTGATAATTTGGTTTCAGAAGAGCAAGTTGCATTTATGAAGGGGAGAAATATCCATGAGAACATTAGTGTGGCGTCGGAGATGATCAACGATTTAAAAACTAAGCGGAGGGATGGTAATTTGGGGTTGAAGCTAGATATTACTCAAGCTTTTGACACGGTTAGCTGGTCCTTTGTCTTAGAGGTTTTTC
>NW_020619849.1:0-515 GCF_003573695.1 Papaver somniferum
TTTTTTTTTTAATTTACTTTTTTTTAGAGACAAGAGAAATAAAATACAAAACAAGGTGAAAATAAGAACAAACCATGGCCGTGGGAAAAGTACTTTACCGCTTGATATTTCACAACTTGTATCGTCTCGAAATCATAAACTTCAATAATTCTCACCTTTTGATTTTCTTTTCTCTTGTAAATAAGTCTTCAACTTGGATATAAAATTACGCTCCTTACATGTAAGTCTTCATCTTGTATATATAAAAATCCGCTCATTATATGTTGCTTTACTTGGATATGAAATTTAATCTTTTCCTATTTTGTTGCTTGTAAACCTTGAACGTTTTCAACTTTCCTTGTAGATTTTGATGTCGCTCCCTTGTTGATGATGATGGTGTTTCTATGGACCCGTTGTTGTCGAGACAGAGAATGGTGCTAACTGCAAATCGAACTACAAGAAGGAGGCTTTCATCTATAGATGTCACCCTCATAATTGACAAAATTAGCACTCAAGAGATCAAAAAGTAGTGCTTC
>NW_020619850.1:0-1979 GCF_003573695.1 Papaver somniferum
ATTTGAGATTGATATTGAATACTGTGAATCAGTAATTAGACTCAGATTTATGGTTAGATCAGTTTGTAATGTTATGTATAGGTCAATTTCAGTAGAATTGTTCTATTTTTCTAACTTAAATTCTATATGATTAAGGTGTATTTGGATTCGATAGGCGGGCTATGAGGATTAAGGTTTGAGTTGAGAATTGAGGTGGGAACTTACACCAACTCACTACTAACCATTGATGCTTATTTCACAAAACTATGCTTATATACTTTAACAAATTCATGTATTCCTCTTGATATCTATATGTTATTGTGGTATGCGAAGTAGATATTTTGTTGTCAACTTATATTTTATAAATTTATATTTATTATTAAGTGTGGTTTATGTGTATCTATAAAATATTGTTGAATTGTACTCGGGTATATAGGTAATAACAATTTGCTGAGCAATGTGTATATCCTTATCTTGTTTTGGGAAAGGGTACATTTAAAATGAAAGGCAACAGTAGGGTGCTGGGTTCTTGGGTGTTTTATATTTTCTTTTGTATTTCCTTAATTTGGAAAGAAATCTGAATTAATATTTAGGTTGTGAATCTTGTGATCGTATGTAAAGGGAACAATCAGGTCTCTGACTTTGGTATACAGAATGGATTCTCCCACAGCTTACATTTATATCTAATTTAAGTACTTATATTTGTGGAAGGGAAGGCACTACTACCTAACAAGGTGCGTCATCGCAACCAATAATAAATAAAAGGGAGAAATAAGCTCTGTATGCATGGATGTTTACCTTAAGTATTTCTTTAACTTAAAGTTTATCTATTATTTGGCGTTTTAGATTATGGTATATAGATTTTCCTTGAGTGGGTAGTGATGTTCTGATGCATGATACGAGTGGCCTCTTCATGATAAGCGTTTCTACCAATAATAGATTGTTCTATTTATACTTTTCTTAAATGCTTGTATATAGAGAATGCATTAGAGCGTGGTACTAGTAAGGTACAAATCTTATACAACTATGACGCCGAAATAGAGCTGTCAACGGGGTAAGCTAGGGTCAACCCGACCCTAGCTTGGCAAGCCGTGGACGGGTTAGGGCCAGCCCTAGCCCTGTTATTATTCATGAACAAGCCTAAAACCCCAACCCTAATCCTAGGCGGGTCATCCCGGCGGTTGACGGGTTGGATGGTAAATGTTATCAATTTAAATAAAAAGAATAAAAGTTGAAGAATAAAAATTCAGTTGTTAATGAAAATCTAACCTATCTCAACAAGGTGTTCACTTAACATACTGACCACTACACCATGCGAGAATTGTTGATGTATTGTCCCTGTTAACTAAATAAATAAGGTAGTTACGGTACTTTTTTCCATTTAAAAACAAAAACCCTACAGAAAATTTCCTTCGACATTTCTTCTTGGTTCTTGCACATCACCGTCTCTTTCCTTCTTCGGCTCCTCCGCCTCCTTCCTTTTTGACTCATTCTTGCTTACTTTTTCTCTACTATTCTACATCAAGATTTTTTATGGGAAACAACCTCTCCTCCTTCCTCTTTGCTTCTTTGTTGTTACACCTAGATTTTTCTAGGAATTTGTTGATAATCAGTTAATTTTTTTTAATTCATCAGTTATTAATATTTGTATGATAAAAATCAAGATATATACTTTGGTTAATATTATGGTTGTTTGATTTGTATGGATGAAAAGGATAGACACTGACGGGATCTTCAAATTCTAGAGTTGTTTATTGTTTATCATACTCGTATTTGATAGATCTATGTTTGTGAATAATTAGAGTTAATAAAAATTTAAATGTATATGATTAACATCTTGATTGTGAATAATTACAGTTAATAAAGATTAGATGTATATGATTTAACATCTTAAAAATAAGAAACGAACGGGAATAAGGTTTGATCCAGCGAAAAATCAGGTCTAGCCGGCTAGGTTTTCTCTATTTTGTTAAAGTTATAAAACTTAACGGGTTGGCGGG
>NW_020619851.1:0-3696 GCF_003573695.1 Papaver somniferum
AACAAAATCTCAAAACATAAAGTGAGGTTAAACTTGGAAATAAAATAAAAAGAAAACTGAATTTTGAAAATTTTGGGTTTCGGCAGAATTTATACGCCGATTTTGGGTGCGCGTGTGAACTTTTACACGCGTGGGTTTGACAGTGGTGGAAGGTGAGAAAATGGGTGTGGCTGTAGTTTTCACAAAACACAACATAGTAGAAGCCCACGAAAAAGCTTTAATTTTGGCTGCAGTTGGACTCTTGCCTATCTTATGAAATATTTTATGGTTCTTTTCCAACCAAAAACAACTTTAACTGTAACATAATATTTCATTGTGAAGGGAGAAAATGACACATATCATGTATGATAATGTCCACCTAAATCATATGTTGTCTTTTTTTTTTTAATCGGCAAAGAATTTTGATGCTAACGAGTTTCGAATTCAGACCATTGATATCATCCGCCAATAACTTTGTCACTGTAGGTATTACACTGACACCAGCTAAATCATATCTTGTCATCAACAAAGGCAGGTACGTCCAAACACTTTCCTCATGGTCGGTCCCACAAGCAACGGCCACTTAATAGAGGAAAAGGAGTACGTACTCCAACAACTCTCCAAAGAACACTAGAGTGCACCCGGCGGTAAAATGAGTTGGCAGGGAGGCGCAATCCGTTTATACTTTTTGCACAGACGAATTCAGTGGGTCCCATATGCTCCACTACTACGCCTTCTGTATATAATCACGTATTCCTCCTCCTTTCCTTCATCCTTCTTCTACCTCTCAATTTCTCCAAAATTCTTTATTCTGGTTTTGTTAATGGATGATTTTCCCGGTGATGGAGGAATTGCTAATGCTGCTGGAAACTTACAAGGAGATTTAGTTGAAGATGGTAATTAGTCTTCTTATACATCCGTAATTAGTGATTATCTATAAGTACTACTACTGCCTGTAATTCTAGCGATGAAATCAAATTAGGTTTTCATTTTTGTTTTTGTTTTCTTGAATCTTCTTAGAGAAACAAGATTGTGAAAGATGATACTAAACTATATATGCCTGTGATTCTAGCTGCAGATGCTATTGTTGGTGGTGAAGCAGATCATAATGATGATGGTCATGTTGTTCCAGATCTAAATCAGCCGCTTATTGATGAAAATGCTGCTGCTGGTGAGTTTCTTCTAGTTCATGAATCTTAGCTATGAATATATGTCAAAGAATCATATAGATTTATCATCTGATTTTAGCTGCAGATCCTATTGTTGGCGGTGAAGCACATCACGATGATGATGTTCATGTTGCTTTAGATGAAAATCAGATGCTTGTTGATGGAAATGCTGCTGTTGGCGAGTCTCTAGAGTTTCTTCTAGCTCATGAATCTTCAATTACATTATATGTTAGATTTATCATCTTTCGTTTGAAACTAGGTTTACGGTTTTACTATTTGATTTTGTATGACAATGACTTTTTGATGTTGGTGTTGAAGCAGGTCATCATCATGCTGTTGAAGGTGTTTTAGATCTAAATGTGCCATTTGTTGATGTAAATGCTGCGGAAGTGATGGTTGCTGCTGCTGCTGCTCAGGGTGAGTCTTCTTGTTTCCTTGTGCGGATGAATCTTAACTTATTTAGAATGTATGTGTTCTCGAATCATATAGCTAGAGAGTTTGCAAGCAGAGTAAAACAGAGTAATCAAAAGTTATAGCTAAAGAATGATCTGGAAATGTGTGATTGATGATTTCAACTTCGTATTGAGTTTTAGTTTCTATTGGTAGGATTTATGATTCAAAGAGTTATGATCCAGGATGTGATTGATGGGTTGTTCTAGTTATGAAATTTTAATTGCATTTTGATATTATACACTAACCAATGTACTACTCGTATAGGTTTTCCTCAACCACGACCACCTCCACCACCACCACCACAACAACAACATCCACCTCCACCACCACAAATTCAACCACCTCCACCGCAGCCGCTGCAACTTCCACCACGACGACAAGCAGCACCAATAGCACCAGTTTTCGCACCTTACCCTCCCCTTGTTCCTCTATATCGACTACCACCACCACGACAACAAAATTTCTCACACAACCTTGTCCTTGTCCCACCATTTGGACCCCCACCACAACCAGTCCAAGCTTTCGTGCATAACCCAATCCTTGCACTTCCACCACGAGGACCCGCACCACCATTACCATTTGTCTTACCTAACCCTCTTGCTCCCCCTCTCCTTCTCCCTCCATATCGACCACCACCACTACAACCACAACCATTACCAGTTCACGTACCTAACCCTCTCGTTTTACCTCTCCCTCCACAACAACCACCTGGTCCTCGTCCTCCTGTCCCTCCTCCACCCGAACACGAACTAGCTGGCATGGGACCGATTCCGTTGAACCTTCAAGGCCCAGAGCACCATCTACACCGATTGTGCAGAAAGCGGTTGACAAGGACAGACCTAACTTGCAATCTTAGAATTACAGGTCCCAACAGGCCATTCTTAAGGTACATGGTAGAAAATCAGGATCATCCTCATTTTCCGCTCAGTGTTAACGTGGTTATACTTAATGGCCCAGCGCCTGCCCAAGTTATGCTGTACAAATATGATGGTGATGGTGATAGAGATAAAGATAGATTTGTTTTGTCCTGGATTCATTTGGTTAGAAGGCAAGAAGAAGGTTTTAACCTTGAGAAAGAGCAGTTTGTTGATATGTGGTTCGAGATGGCTCAGCCAACAATGAACATTTATATTCAGGGACGTTAGAGGATGTTAAACAATATGTATGGTTGATGCTTTACCATTACCATATATTTTAGTGTTGTCGTCTAACTGACTCTAGTTATCTGATATTATGAGTTTCCATGGTACTGTAGTATGCTATTAGTGATGCAAGTGCAATATTGCAACTTTAGTTACTTAACTATGTAAGTGCATTTTTAACTGCGCGCCAACTCTTCTTAGTTATTAAACAAAAAAAGCTTTTCTTTCACTAAAATGCTTGCTTTTAAGTTTTTCGTCGACAATTATGGTTATAAGAGTTCCTTTTTTTGCGGAGCTATGGCCACTGGCCTATAAGAATAACAAGCCAAAGCTTTTAATTAAGCTTAAATACAAACACATTTCGATATTACAAAACAAGGTTGCATGCCTCTTAGGTTACTTTGCTGATCTCTCTATCCTCCCCACTAATTCATAATTGTATTTTTCTTCTGCGGTCTCAATACTCTGATGCAAGATTTCGCCAGTTGTATGGAAAGCAGAATGTTGAGATTATTAGTCCCACATTGTTGGGCAATCTAAGATCCTGCGGTTTATAATCTCTTAAGGCCTCTCCACTCATTGCCAATTGGTTTTGAGTTGGATGCCCGTATTCTAACATGGTATCAGAGCAGGCTATTTGCGACGAGTCTTTGACCGCGTCTTTACTCCACGTCACCCGATTTATTATCCACGTGTTATACCCAACGAGGTTACACGTGATGGGGCGTGTTGAGATTATTAGTCCCACATTGTTGGGCAATCTAAGATCCTGCGGTTTTGAGTTGGATCTCAAAACCAATTGGCAATGAGTGGAGAGGCCCAAAGAATTATAAACCGCAGGATCTTAGATTGCCCAGACAATGTGGGACTAATATTCTCAACACGCCCCCTCACGTGTAGCCTCGTTGGGTCTAACACGTGGATAATAAATCGGGTGACGCGGAGTAAAGGCG
>NW_020619852.1:0-413 GCF_003573695.1 Papaver somniferum
TTAGACCCACATGATCTTGATATTTTAGCCAAATTTTGAAGTCTAGGCCACATAAACAAGATTTGTCTACTTAGAGCAGTTTCGAGTGTACATTCGAATAATACACACTCGAAAAGACTCGAACGCTATAATTTAGATCAACAGGTGTCTATTTTGATTCAAAACATGCTAATGATCAGGACATGTTGGTCTATAGACCAACATGATCTTGATATTTTAGCCAAATTTTTAAGTCTAGGCAACATAAACAAGATTTTTCTACTTAGAGCAGTTTCGAGTGTACATTCGAATAATACACACTCGAAAAGACTCGAACGCTATAATTTAGATCAACATGTGTCTATTTTGATTGAAAACATGCTATTGATCAGGACATGTTGGTCTATAGACCCACATGATCTTGATATTTTAGC
>NW_020619853.1:0-933 GCF_003573695.1 Papaver somniferum
TGAGAGATGTGGTGATACCAAAATCGTTATGTATGTATGTCTAAATATTTGAAGTGATACTTGAGTTTAGAAGAATACAGATGTAAGAAATTACATAAATAGTCATTCTTTGATTCTTGTACTTCATATTCTTGTTTTGGTAATGAAAAATAATATCACTGTTAGCAATCAAACAAGTGCACCACATATGTTTGATAATATGCTTGATGGAAAGTTATAAACTGTGATGTTATAACTATAGAAATTTTGAATCTTTAATTGATGCATTTGAGAAACTTGAAGTACTGAATTTAGTTGATTTTTAAGTAATTATGTAAGTGCATACTTTACTTATTTTTGGTTTCAAATGATCATATGTAAATGATTATGATATGTGAAAATTACTTACTTGAGAAAGTTTTTATTTTCCAATGAAATAAAAATTGCGGGAGACTAAACGATGTTATGAGCAATGGGGTTTCTGATTTCTTTATTGGTGCGAAGAATGGACAATGGTTTATAACCAATTGAGCTTTAAAATCAATTGAGGTATGTTTGATGAACTATTTGTGGTTATTGTAGTGATCAAATAATGGCATTCTAAATTGAATAAACTGATTGTTCAATCTTAGAATAAATTTTAAAGAAACAAGATATTGAGAATTATTGTCTACGACAATAAACATGTGACTCATATAAGTTTGGAACTTATGAGATGAAATTTTATACGAACCCAAAACCCAAATAATTAGAAACCTAGTCAAAACTAATGTGAATATCAACTCTCACCAAGAAATGAACATAATATTGATTATGAATTTATTTGCTATTCTTGCATGGTATTGCAGGGATATCAATGTTATCAACAACGATTTTCAAGCTAAGTTAATATGAATTGTGGATACAGTGAGAGCTTGGTATATATTGGTATTTTACACCATGTTTGTTTTGATA
>NW_020619854.1:0-911 GCF_003573695.1 Papaver somniferum
ATTTTGATTGAGATTGTTGGGATATATATTTAAAAACATAGTTTTGTAATATTATATCAAACTTAGAGAAATAATGTGATGGTATTATTTTGGGCTCCCACACTATGGACTTGGGTGTATGTACTATTATATTACATTACATTATCCTGGGAGAGGTCTTGGAAGGTCTGGTGATTCAAAAATTAATTTTATGCATATTTAACTCTTGGTTTCCAAAACTATTTTTCAACTTAATATTCTCAAATTAATTCTATTAATTGTGGTGATTATATTTTTGCTGTTTTATGACTGTTATCGAGGATTTTCAGCGGGCACTTATTGCGAAATTTATTCTCATTAAACCACATTGATTTCTTTTGAGTTATAAAAGACCAGTTTTTGGAGAAGATGAATACATAACATTTATCATCTATTTTGAGTTATAGGCTAGTGTTGGAAACAGTAGTTGTTAGTTCGATTTCTTATCATGTAGAGAAATCGAACAAGAGAGTTATCATTTGTTTTATCCCATAGGGTTTTCGACAAGAATTGACTGCTAGCACAATCAAAAAGCATAGTCGTGAAACACATTAAAGAAAGAAACCTAGACCATGACTCAGCTATTTGAGATCAGTTATTCTGATTTTACTTTTGAGTTATTGTTTCCAACAGAGACCACCACCATCCCTTTTGATTCATCAAATTCATTTGCACAATTAACAGTGAAATGGTAGTACAGTTCCTATGATAATCAAGATGAAAACTTTGAATATCTCTGGAAATTGTTCTTTAAACTAACACCTCTGGTATCAACAGCCTAATCATCATCTCTAAACCAGTCAACATAATCTATCACCAGTACCACTATTGCCTAACCATAAAAACCTATTTTCACCATCATTTATCAAACTCAATTTGTGGCAATCTTATCA
>NW_020619855.1:0-3057 GCF_003573695.1 Papaver somniferum
ATTTTGATTGATATTAACATCTCAATTAACGGTTTTTGTATGTTGATAATTGGACAGGATTAACGATCACTGTTTCTTCTGTGAAAAAGGAAGCATGTCTGGATCTATGGGTGACTATCCATGACTTAATATACTGATATTTTAAATTTTAATCATCGATTTAAATTCGATCAAATCTTTGTGAATTTCGCAGGTATTAGAATTGTAAACACCAATGAGGAGCCAGTTTAATTTTTTAGTAGTAGTGATGTATATGGAATTCATTTAATTATAAAAAATGGAATTGGACATTGGACTGTTTATATTAGTTTTTTTTATATATGATTGATTCAATTTTCTAATGGGCAATCAATTTATTGATTTCGTATTATTTAATTTATTCATGAATTTTACTTTTAATTAATTATATACATAAAACTATCTTTTGACAACACCGTGAGGTTCCAATATATTTAATTATTTTAGGTACTTTTGTTTTATGGTATACAAATATGTTCTGGGGCAAAAAAATATTTTTCTTCAAATTGTATTTGGAAAATTTGATAATATTACCAAAATAAATATAGTGGTAGGGACAGAATAAATCAGAAGCAAGAATCAACCAGAAGTGAAAATCAACCAGGAGCTCTGGTGAATGAAAACGTTCGAAAAAGCTTTGTTATTATATAGAGAATTTTATCTTCTTATTATGCTTCTTAACAACTGTTTTGGGTAGTTTAAGCTGCCGATCTTTTATAAGGGAAGGAAAATTAGGCCTTAGCATTACGACGATAGTCATAACTAGAACTTGTAACGTTATATTTTCCAAAGCATTGGGTTCGAAATTTTTTAGGAATATTTTGTCAAAGATATTGTTATTGTGTTTATCTATCCAAAACCTAGGCTTATTTATCCTTGGTAAACCAAAAACCAAATTTAATTAGCTTTTCTTAGCATTTTCTTAGTTAATCTTAAAATGAATCTTTATAAAAGTCTGAGAATTGAATCACGTTCTTACCACTGTTAAAACAGCATTAAGAAGCCCTTAGCTTTGCTTGCCGAATTGTAAAGGTGTCATGTCCAATGCCTACTAACGGAGATACCCCAGTATGGTTTAAATACATGTGTTTTACCCATTGGTCCACCCAAAAATAAGAACATTTGATGGACTGAGTGTTGATATCCCCTCAAATGGGTCTGTCAGAAAATTGACAGCCACTTCTTTCTCTGCTGAAATACCATCCCTCCATAGTGCATCATACAAGGTATATCTCACATGATCATGTCTATATTTAAAACCATGGTCTAACTTACAATGAACTTCATGTTCCTCAAATGAGTCCAAGTATCTGTGATACAAGAAGGACATCGAGACTCTGAAAGACATAGAGGAATCATTAACCTATATTTGAGGATGTAACGGTACTCCAAAGGTAACATCTTATGTCCAAGGCCCTCAATCGGAATATCGAGAAGAAAATCTTGGGCATGCACTTGCTTACAGACAACAAAAAACCGTTTTTTGTCTATCTGATAGCTTGTAATCTCTATCTATATCCTTAACCACTTTACCAAAAAAGATCACTCGCCAGGGAACTTTGTTCTTTAAGGGGATGGTGTCTTTATTAGTGAAGTTGCTAAGATCGAAATCAGGAAGAGTTACTTGTAATGTCTTCAAATCCTTATTAAAGTTGTCATCCATTCCTTTTACTAGACTACTCCTCATTATGTGATCTTGTAACCCCAAAGATTGCACACGCGATGCTAAGTAGGCATATTCTGATAGCTCCTTACCAGTGTATATGCCAAGACCTCCATATCTAATAGGTAAGGTGGAAAACCTCCACTGAAGCTCCCCAAAGAGAGGACCCCACAAACCACAATTCCCTATACCGCCTCTCTCAATCTTCTATTAAAAATATCTACCGCTTCCAAAATATGTTTTGGGTTGAAAATACGAAGCCCAAAAAGAAGCTTGGAGATACCTATACATGCACGTAGGAGTAACAATTCACTTTGAGGATTGTGTAGCTTGGATAAAACCTGCATCAAATCCACTGATTTTTCTTCTCTCCGTATGGAAAGTCCCTTCACAAACCTATGATAAAGGATGACCGCCCCACCCAATAGTTTGACCCCCTTAAGTGGTCTCGAGATTTATGCAGGAAATATCACATCACTTATCTTCTGTTCATCGCAAGAGGGCCAAAAAATTTATGTTGTCTTAATATTCAATATAATCCCAAGCCCGGGCCCTTCTGTCTGGACAACGGTAAGTGCCTTTGCCACTTTTTCGGTGTCACAATAACAGTGCCATCATCAAGATAATAAACTTGTAGGGATAATATGCACCGCTCATTTATCTTTGCTACAAGATGATGAAGTACCCAAGCAAATAACAATGCCCCCAAAAGGTCACCTTGTTGCACCCCTGTAAATGAATTGATATGGGGGTCTCCTATATACAGTCATGCAGGTTGAACATACAAGTATTCTATCCATGGAGATATAGATGGATAAAGCATACGTACCACAAGAAACGTAGTTGTTCGGTCAACTAAGTTAAAAGCATTGGTGAAGTCTACATTTAACATAGTAAGGCTAGCATCTGCATGGTGTTTACTAGAAAACATGTTCACGACATGTAAGATTCCCTCAGCACCTCCTGAAATACCTTCTCCAAACTGAAAATCTTGTTGGTATGCTTTCATCTCCTTGCCTACCCATTTCATTGCCACTTTGGACACCATTCGACGCCAAATAGTCCCAACATCAATGGGACAAATGTTTTTTTCTGGTTTAAGGACATGTGTTAAGGTAGTCGATACAATGAACTCCGCAAGGTTAAGGGGGAATTTCCCACTAAGACAAAGATTGATAACCCTTGTTATTTTCGTGACCATGTCAGCAGCAACAGTGGAACCTTCCCCGAAAAATGCATCTAACCAATGTTGTGCTCGAAGGCCATCCTTCCACACTAAATTCCCTTAGGAAATGATTTAATACAGCTTAGGATGGTCCCTTCCTCGGCCACTACGGCGTCTCATACAATTTCCGCGGGGGGGGGGGGGGGGGGGG
>NW_020619856.1:0-300 GCF_003573695.1 Papaver somniferum
TTTTTGATTTTGATTGATTCCATATCCTTGTTGATTGATTATCATAACTATTAACAAAAACTGGTGGATTATTGTCTTGATTTTGCGCCATTATAGCGCAAAATCAAAAGAAAACTTGTGAACGCCAAGAAAAATTTTGAGGGAGAAATGCAACCACGTGAAACCCTAGCTTTTTCAATTTGTAGAAATGCAAATAAGACATATATAGGGAAGGGACGTTGGTTGAGAAGAAAATGCAAGTTTGCCTTGCATTTCCTACGGGAAGCGAATGCCGCGACGCTTTGGCATGCATTTATGCGT
>NW_020619857.1:0-1506 GCF_003573695.1 Papaver somniferum
ATAAAGATTGAAGGAAGTAATAATTGGGGTTTTTACAAACAGAAGACGAAGATGATTCAGTCCCCTGCAAAGTAGTATTGATGAGCCATGATTTTGATTTAAAACTTCATGAGAAAATTAAAAAACTATAGTGAGGTTGAATAATAATAGTAGATTTGATTGGAGACAGTGGATAAAACTTAGGATTCAATTGGAGGGTTTTATTAGGTCGCAGGAATGAAGAAACGACTAGAGTTTCTTCCTGGCTCTGATACCATGACAAAATTTAGGATAAGCAGGAATAGAACATAGTTGTATTGATGGATAAGGATAAGAAAGGGCATTGTCCTTATATAGGCAGAGAACCCTAATACATAAAGAAAATAAAGATAGACTAACACCCCTATTACACTTGAACTAAAATAAGGTAAAAGATAACTAGTAAATAATCTAACACTCCCCTCAAAACTGATGGGGGAGTGAATACATCAGTTTTCCTAAGAGACTGATAAGAAAACAGTAAAGAATAAGCCTAAAATTTATTAGATAACAAGTGAATAAAAATTGCAAATAAGTTTTTCATGCTCCATTGTTCTAGCTTGTTGTGTACGAGATAACTTAAAATTTGCTCTTCAATTGGATGTGATATAGTTGGTGTCCCTAATACTCCCACTCAAATTGATGCCCCTTGCCCATACAAATGGATCAATTTGCAAACAAGAAGTAAAAATATTCTTCTTTCTTCAATTTCTCTTCACTCCAAGAATATAAGAAATTTGGTGTTTCTCTTAAAATGGTCGGATTCTTTGTTGGTAACAGATAAAGGGTGATGGTATTCTGTGTTGGTTAACAGATAAAGTATGGTGGTTTTCAGTGTTGGTTAAATGATAAAATGTGGTGATGTTCAGTGTTGGTTAACTGATAAAGTGTAATGTTCTGTGTTGGTTAACAGATGAAATGTGGGTTCTATGTTGGTTAACAAATAAGATGTGTAGAGTTGGTTCCAAGTGAAGGTGGATCAGCTTATAGAACTAACTTCATAATTCAGATGCAGTAGTTCTTCAAGAATAATCCCTAATCCATTCATTACCATATTTGAGAAGATTGTGAGATGCAGTGGAAGAATTCAAGATATTGAAAATAGATTCATGCTGAAATTCAAATACTAACATACTAAACTTCAAAACCATAAGCAGAACTTGCGGCAACATACTGATGCAATGAGTATAACGAAAACCCATAATGGAGGATTATGAAACCATTCATTCAAGTAGACTGAAAATAGTAGTTTGAGCTACAAAAATTGTGATTTCAAGAGGGTACCAATTCCTAGATGTTTTTGTCATGTAAGGTACCATAATGCAAAGCGGACTTGAAAGCATTAGATTCAATAGTTGATTCTCTTTGTTAATTCCATTCCAAAATCTATTGTAATGTATTACTACTGGTTGTAAAATAGTTGAACCAAAAACTTCAGCAGTCACTAAATGTCCACCAACTTATCAAATAAATTGGGGACAAAATATT
>NW_020619858.1:0-816 GCF_003573695.1 Papaver somniferum
GATTTACAGAAAATGGTAAAAAATTTAATTAATATAATAATGATTATTTTGAGAAATAAATAGAGTCATTTACATGGATTCATTTGTTCAATACAATAATGGTTAGTTTTAAGGTTTAAGGAAACGATTATTGGGGTTTACATGAGAGATATATTTTGGATAATTTACGGGTAAACAATGAAGGGAGCTATGCTTATACTTTAGATTTAATTTTGTGTAAACAGGTGGTCATATGAGAAAATAACAGTAGCTCTGTGTATGATTTGAGATTAGCAATGATAGAAGATGGTGATGGTATTAAAAACTGGAACCTAAAACCTCGTGAATGAAAATCAACAACTCTCATTTCTCAAACATGGAGTATCTAGAAGATAAGGTGAAGTTAGTGAATAAAACGGAGTTTTTAATTTTATTAGTCATTTCACATTTTTAACTCTAAATTGGATGGTCAACACGGTCAATCAAAGCCAATTCATTGACTGGGCACCAAACTCAGATTTGGAAAAAGTTATGCACCAAACGCGAAAGTGTACCATTTTATAGGCACCAAACTCAAAATTTCCCTTATAATAATGAACTTCTAATCTCTTAAAAAGGTCATAGATTACCTATAATAAAACATGTAAAGAAGGAGATAAGGTTTGCAACCGTTAATAACTTCTCAACGATTCTAGGATTTTCATTAAGCTAGATAATCATTGCAAAATTTGAATAAAATACCATAAACACAAATGACTCAAGGAAGTCCGCAGGCTTCGTTAGATGTCGGAACTCTATGATCAAGACAAAATCATGAAACATAAAGACTCCCCTTTA
>NW_020619859.1:0-1025 GCF_003573695.1 Papaver somniferum
CATTACGTCTAGTAAAAATTGCATTTCTGTATACGTTGATTCAAGAAAATATGAAGGAAGTCAAATTTCACAATATAAGAAGGATGAAAGACCAGCCAGAACTAATCCAAATTCTAACAAATTTCATCTATTTGAATCAAATTGAAAGACAAAGCCAAGTCAAAAATAAAGAGTTCATAAAAATGTTGAATTTTTTATACGTTAACTCAAAAAAGTTTACACTCTTCGTTATAAGTCGGAAGTCGATTTCCGAGACTAAATTGTAAACTAGTTAAACTCATCTTTAACAGAAAAAGTTTGAAAAATGTATTGTAATCACAATAAATATGTTCTAAGGCAATACGTCTACTAAAAATTGCATTCTATGTACGTTGATTCAAGAATATATGAAGGAAGTCAAATTTCACAATAGAAGAAGGACGAAAGATCAAGCAGAACTAATCCAAATCCTAACAAATTTTATCTATCTTGAATCAAATAGAAAGATAAACCCAACACAAAAAGAAAGAGTTCATAAAAATGTTGAGTTTTATATACGTTAACTCAAAAAAGTCTACAAATTTCGGTATAAGTCGGAAGTTGATTTCTGAGACTAAATTGTAAACTAGATAAACTCATCTTTAAGATAAAAAGTTTGAAAAATGTATTGTAATTACAATTAATATGTTCTAAGGAAATACGTCTAGTAAAATATGCATTTCTATGTTCGTTGATTCAAGAAAATATGAAGGAAGTCAAATTTCACAATAGAAGAAGGATGAAAGACCAAAAAGAACTAATCCAAATCCTAACTAATTTCATCTATCTTGAATCAATTAGAAAGACAAATCCAACACAAAACAAAAGAGTTCATAAAAATGTTGAATTTTATATACGTTAACTCAAAAAAGTCTACAAACTTCGGTATAAGTAGAAAATTGATTTCTGAGACTAAATTGTAAACTAGATAAAATCATCTTTAACAGAAAAAGTATGAAAAATGTATTGTAATCACAAATAATATGTTCTAAGGCATTACGTCTAGT
>NW_020619860.1:0-591 GCF_003573695.1 Papaver somniferum
TTCATATTTTCTTGGATCAACGTACATAGAAATACAATTTTTACTAGACATATTTCCTTAGAACATATTAATTGTAATTACAATACAATTTTCAAACTTTTTCTGTTAATAATGAGTTTATCTAATTTACGATTTTGTCTCAGAAATCAATTTCCGACTTATAACGAAGTGTGTAGACTTTTTTGAGTTAACGTATATAAAATTCAACAGTTTTATGAACTCTTTCTTTTTTGTTTGCTTTGTCTTTCTATTTGATTCCAGATAGATGAAATTTGTTAGGATTTGTATTAGTTCTGTTTGGTCTTTCGTCCTTCTTTTAAATTAAAATTTGACTTCCTTCATATTTTCTTGAAACAACATACATAGAAATGCCATTTTTACTAGACATACTGCCTTAGAACATATTAATCGTAATTGCAATACATTTTTCAAACTTTTTTTGTTAAAGATGAGTTTATCTAGTTTACAATTTAGTCTCAGAAATCAAGTTCCGACTTATAACGAAGTGTGTAGACTTTTTTGAGTTAACGTAAATAAAATTCAACATTTTGATGAACTCTTTCTTTTTGTGTTGGCTTTGTCTTTATATTT
>NW_020619861.1:0-308 GCF_003573695.1 Papaver somniferum
AGAAAAGTAACATACCGTAAAGCTGATTATTAGCTTGCTGAAGACTAGAGATTTTGTTCTTATACGAAGAAGAATCAATTTCTAATTGTCTATTTTTCTCGCGAAGACCTTTAACTTCAGCTTCCAATTCTTCATTCTTTTTGCGAAATTGAAGATTCTTCTTTTCAAGATTTTCGCATCGTCTCTCTAGATCTGAGGCAACAACAAAAGAAGCTTTTCCAGCCTGCGAAAAGATATAAAAAATATTAATATAGAAAGAAATTTTGAGTTATAACAATGAAGAAGTAAAAGGATAAAAGTATACCAGA
>NW_020619862.1:0-4732 GCF_003573695.1 Papaver somniferum
AACCATAATTTTAACTACAACCATAACCATAACCTAATCTAGGTGATCATGTCTGAGGTAAATTTGACAAATCAAACCTTAGTTGTATGTATTCTAGAAGGGCACATCACATATGTAACTTAACAACTAATAATATTAGATGGGGTGATGATAAATATAAAAAGGTTCAAGGTTTGTTGTCAACTCACATGTGCGCAGGGGGAGCTACATGATTTCCACCAGTGGAATTATAAGGTGTTGGGAAAGTTCATTCACGTGTATCCCCATTTCTCGTGCTCTTGGAAATACAACCAATTGTAGAAAATAAAATTAATACTAAAGTAAAAGAGCTAACATAACAAATATGGAATCTACTATAAGAGACATATAAGAAGAAATAAAATGAATCTCACCCGAGTTTCTCCATTCCA
The DNA here is from genome assembly GCF_003573695.1 of Papaver somniferum. Classification (NCBI taxonomy): domain Eukaryota; kingdom Viridiplantae; phylum Streptophyta; class Magnoliopsida; order Ranunculales; family Papaveraceae; genus Papaver; species Papaver somniferum. Next base: position 411 of record NW_020619862.1, read on the forward strand.
ATACTCATCATCTCCAACAGTTGTCAAAATTGACGGAGCTTCATTCGTATCGCCAGGATCATTATCTTCCTGATGAAAAGCATCGTGCCATCCATGTCCCTCTGCTTGATTCCCAGTACCTTGGCTTAGAGAATTGTCACCATCTGACGAAGACACACGTTGACTCCCTACACTTGGATGTCCAGCTGTGTGTGCACCATCAGTTAATGGAGAGCCTTGTGAATTGAGCAACCCCCTTGGCCAGTTCACTTCATTAGCGCTAGGAGTAGTAGTAGACGATCTAGTACTAGCACCTAGTACTTCCAGACCTGAATCGGCTGCTGCTACCACCAATAGGATGTCTTGCCATATTTGTCTACAAGAAAATCACTTTGAAAAAGATTAACAACCATAACACAAAACCTATAGAGATAATACCACTATCAATACTAACACCGAAGAATAGAAACTATAAACATCTGATTAGAAAAACTTTCAATCATTGCAAGCTGCTCTAAATTACTAAACTATAATGCATCCATTAAATTTACAATCAAACTACAAATATTCTACCAAAACAAATAAACCGAAAAAAGAAAACATGAGAAGCATTTCTGCCAAATGGAAACTTTGCTCTGAACCATATGATGTAACTATCGTTTAATTATTTGAATATTTACAATCCTCTACTAATCAAATGGAAGTCCAAAATCAGTACATAACACAATGAACGCCTCCAGTGAACTCATTTTATGACTCTTATGTATATCTACAAATGAGCTAGAACTTAATTTTAAATAGAGATTTTGAGAAATGATAACCCCAAACTCACCACTTCAACCCACATAATCAGTAGAGTAGATGCTTATAAGGAAAATAAACACCAAAGAACTTAAAAAAATATCTTAGTTAGGCATACAATCACTCCACTCAACGAATTTTCTACCATATAATACAAGCCTTCTAATGAAACAACACAGTTCCACATGCCAAAATCCAAAGTTACAGAACAATCAATTTAAGGAAGACATACAAATAACTTACTACCATCAAGTTATCAACACACATAGAAAATTCCTCAAGCCTTTCTACCAAACAAATCCTACCATCATTCATCACCAACAACAAAACCTAACCAACAAAATAATTATCATATCCTACTCAACTGTTGACATCAACTGTACCTGCTGTTTGTAAAATCAAACCCTAGAAACTCTGAATTGAGAGATTAACCTGAAACCAAAGAATAAATGCAAAAATATTAAAATCCAATGATACAAAAACAAATAAAACAGAAATAAAAATTAAACTGAAACCCTAACTCACCTGATTTTGTTTGTAAAATCAAACTCTAGAAACTCTGAATTGAGAGATTAACCTGAAATCAAAGAATAAACGAAAAAAAATTAAAACCCAATGATAAAAAACAAATAAAACTGAAAAAATTAAACTGCAACCTAACTTACCTAATTTTGTTTGTAAATTAAACCCTAATTACACAAAATCCAAATACGCAGAAGGTAGATCGAATTTCTATTAGGTATCCGATGAATTCATGGTGGAGTTTCTGCTGGTTCGTTCGGTGGTGTTGAGAGATAAGAGGGTTTCTGCAGGGATAAGGGAAGAGAGAGAGCGAAGGAGATAAGTGAAGAGAGAGTGATATGTGAAGAGATATATATATGGGCCGATAATCCCGAAGTTGCTATTCTGAATCCCGAGATTAAACATATCTTGACCGTGCAAAATGGCGCGAACATTCTCGCCCAGAAAAGCACCAGTTCTACATTGCTGGTCAAGGGTCGTTGAATCGGTAATTGTTTGATGCCAAGATGGTATATAAATTTTCCATATCAGAGACGGCTTACTAAGCTCTCGGAATTTTTCCTTTTTTTTCCATATCAGTGACCGTTATGTGTGGTCAACGATCCAACTACCGATAACGGGGGACTCTTATGTGAGACACAAAAATGCCATTTTCCACAAGTGAATCCTCATGTTTCCTGAAAAATTAGGCAGCCACGTGGAGTTTATAGGTCGATATTGTTGCCGACATGGTAGCCCAATCACCCCATACGTTTCCCGGAAATTTAATTGGAACTGATGCGTCGTTTGGTTATCTTTTGTGCAGTTACGCATAGGATTAGGCTGTAATTTGAAAAGACACGTCTTTATGTTATAGCATTGCGTGCCCAGCTAAACTAAACAGGTATGTATTTTGGTAAACGGTCTTTAGCTAACAGAATAAATCAAAAGATTCATAGTCTTCCCGACGTTTCGGCACACCTTTTTGGGAATTACCGACACGACTCTTCGGTTGCTTTAATGATGACTCTTTGGTTGCTTTAACAATTACGCCGAGCACACATCCCTCCGATCAAATACATAAGTTGCGACAAACCCTTCCTCTGTGTTTCTTCTGTTCACAGAGTCTTCCAATTGTTGGCTTTAAATCGAGTAGTGGTTGTAAGAATTCACTTCTTTCCATGGTTTCAATCACTTTATCTTTATTGTGATCGAGTGGTGGTAGTTGGATAATAATTTGGTGAAGAAGAAGAAGAAAAAGATGAGACTTCGAAACTTTCATGAAACAGCTCTTTCGAAGTAGTGAGACAAACATCTTGGTTAACTTTTTTTTTTTGAAAAAGGGGGTTAAAATTGATAACTGGATGCGCATACATTACACAGAGTTACAAGGGAAAAGAAATAAAGATAAACAATACAGTTTGAAGTCTCTTTTGGTTCTGATTCTTTGTTTTGACACAACTTTGGGAAAACGTTTCTTTTTTTTTTTCTATTTTTCTTTCTTTCGGCTTTTAGTCTCTGTATCTCTTTAAAATTCCCCCCATCATCTTTTCGATCGCATAATTACCGGTCGCAAATATAAAGAGGAAAATAAAAGGTTAATTTCTAAAGAAGAAACGGATGATAGATGTGAAAGTCAAATGCAGTTCTTCAATGAGAGTTTTAAAGTTTACCAAGTATATACACTAGGTTATGGTTAATGGATCTTTTTTGGCAGCAAACTTCTACTTGGAAACATCTCCACCATTCATTTATGGTGAAAATGGCTAAGGTGATGAAGGGTTTGTGCCAGCACATTCGACAGCTTAGGAGAACATAACAACACTGATGGGTTGTATTAAACAAAAACAAAAAAAAACACTAATGGCATATATATTAACTCAAGGTGACAATTTTCCCATTCGATCGCTCATCTGTTGTTGCTTACCATGGGGAAGGGGTGAATCTCATAAGAAGGCCTCGCACTTTCATGAACCGGAAAAGGCATTCTACTATAGTGCAGAGCAGCCAGTTAGTCGTGAACGGGATGAAATGGCACAAAATGCTATTGGTGTTCTGTTTGTGACAGCGTTGTCACAAAATGCTATTGATATCCTGTTTGTGACGTCAACTCACGGATTGGAGCAGTTGGGAGAAAATTGCAGACTGTGCAGTATTGGGATAGAGAGTGCAGGACGGGGATAAAGTGGCTATGCTCGGTCGTGATGACATAAGCACCCATTCTTCACTGTTCTTAAGCTTTTTTGGTCTCAGGCTCGATCTTCCTATGATTCATCAATTTTGTGTTCATCATAACACTATATTCCGTCAAGTTGATTCCTGGATTCTTTGTACGGTTAGCTATATATATATATCTATATAGGCTTTCAGGTTATAATCTAGAATCGTGTAAGGAACTAATGCATCTTCCTAGATGTCCAAATATTTTTCGGTCAAGAAAGGAAGACACCCGAGCACCCTGTGAGCGAGAATCCAGAAAAAACTAGATTTGCATTTCTAACAAAGGGTTGATCAGAAAAGAAGAAAAGCCACACATCTTCACAGTTAATTCTTTTGGTAAAGAAAATTTATGAATTTTGCATCTATGCTCATGGTTTAGTTTTGTAAATTTCGTTGATCAAAATAAAAAAGAAATGCTTTATGGGTAGGATTTAAAGTTTTGTGAATTCAGATTTTATACCGGTATCTGACTACATATGTGGTTTGTTTTTATCAGGGTCTGAAGCATGAAACAAGTAAGAGGATCACGATAGTGTACATGGTTACATGTTGGATAGAAATACCCTGCATATATTGGATATCCTTTTGAAACCTCTTTTTTCAAAAATTTTATCCTATGAGTAATTAGAGACGGTAATGCATTAAATTATCGGCCATGAAGCAGTGGATTGATTCAATGTTGAATGTTCTTTATTGAATCTTTTGTGATAGTATCGTTAACCTATTGAATTTGGAATTAGCCTTAATTACAGAGGAATAATTGGTATCACATTTTAGCTGCACATATTTTTGATTTCAAAAAAAATGATCGACCATGTAAA
>NW_020619863.1:0-1573 GCF_003573695.1 Papaver somniferum
AGAATTAATTATTTTTAATAATATATTCAACCTAAAGTAAGTGGTTGACATGTGTAGTGAGATTCTCTTGGCCTATTGAGATAAAGAAATTTCTCAAATTAAGCTAAATGTAGCAAAATTGAAAATGGAAAGAACCCTGAAGCGATAAGGGTTAGTCGTACTCATATAGAGCATGTGAAAAGGGACATATATATCATGAGACAGAAATGTATTTTTTCCCAGTAGTAATGACATTAAAATACCGGTATCAGTTGAATATGGGATGAAGCTAAGATGTAATTCTAGCTCCCTTCATAAATGAAATAGTTGGAAATGCACCTGGTCATAGGTGTTGATATATACAATGTAATGTGTATCATAGTAGAAACCAATTTTCACATCAACTTTAATGGCAACAAGAACTTTTCCTGGATAATTGACTATTTAATTGAACTAGATCATATGTCTGCCCTCATAGTGAAAATGGATTTGATTGCATCTATAAATTATTTCTAATGAATGTGGAAGGAAGCATATTCTTAGAAAAATTAACGCGTCAATCTAGTGAATTGTAGATCACTAGAACTTGAATTACTGAATCCTTATTAACCCCAACAATGAAATGATTGAGATTGATTCATAAAGACTGTGACATAACCATAAGGCACATTGGTTGTGACACGATGTTCCATTTTGAAAGTACTAACACGAGCATCACTTCATTTGAGTGTATAAGAAAATGAACTAATAGAATGCGAAGTTATGACATCTATCATAATCAGTGATTTCTAAAGTTACTAGATTTGAACTATCTCTCCGCATTATGATTTAGAGTAAGAAAACACGTCACTCATCTTACAAAGTCTCTCTTTAGTGAAACATGATTGAGACCATTCTGTTTTACTTAGATGCAAATGATAAATAGCTCATTCTCCAAAGAAATAAAGTGTTGTTAATTAACATATATACACGCATAATGCGGACCATTCAAAGTGATTTATGGCTCTGATGGATGATTCGACTCATTGAATCAGTTGTTGTTCATAACAAACGATGCGTTTAATTTTTGTAGAATTCCTAACACATATTACACAAAGCAAAGTGCAAAGTCTCACCACCCCTTGTTAATTCTAGAGAATTTACATCAAAAAGACTTGATGAATATTGCATGTTTAATAAGATCAATATAGAACATCTTATACCCAATATGGTCTCGCAGAGGCTATCATCAAAGGTTACAGATGGTGTCTAAGGAATAGGCTATGCGTACCAACCTACCTTTTATTTCTTTGGGGACATGCAATATTACGCGCATCTTTACTTAATTCGTTTTAGAACCCAATATTAGTCAACCTTTTTTTGCGTACCAGTTGGTAACTGAATTTAAGCCTGACATTTGTGTTATTATGCATTTTTGGTTGCACTATATATGTGCCATTACGAGTCCGCATCATACTATGATGGGTCACGAAAATGATTAAGTAACTTTGTTGGATATTTACTCTCAACAATTCTCCGCATTTTAAAACCTTTGGCAGGAGGTCTCTTACTGCTAGATTGCAGGTTATCACTTTAATGAGACAATCTTCCCATC
>NW_020619864.1:0-1042 GCF_003573695.1 Papaver somniferum
ATTTTTACCCACTTCTAATCCATTCCCCTAGGATCTTTTGTTCTTTCTTTCTTTCTAAATTCCCATGGCTTGGGCCTTCAAAACTTTGAACAATTGTAGCATTCACTGGCAAATTCAAATTTAAAATTTCAATTTCAAGATCAATATTTATAGTATTATTTTCATCATCGATAGGAACCAAGCAAGAAAAAGAGACATTTAGATGATTTTATCAATTGAATCATTCTGCTGCATCAATGCCAAGTTTCTCTTTTCTCCCACTGACCATGTCTATCAGCACGCAGCAGATAAATTGCATCTCGACGAACAGAATAGTAGCAACGATTTGCGCATAATTTATGGAATTTGTCGTACCATCCATTGCCTTTATAAACAGTAACTGTACTTTCATACCGACGATAATTCCAGTTATCGTACCAACGAAAATCACACCAAAAAATGTGTATTACGAATCAGCGATTGTTTAAATTCCCAGTGCCATTCCTCACCTACACGGAGCGTATGTACACCTAGATCGTCATCATTAGACTGGCAATGCATATCCAACGAAACTTCATAACCTTCGATATCATTGTGTACGAACACCTTCACAGTATCAAAATGGAACCATGAAAATTATGAACACTTGGGAACTAGTAATGGAAGCAGTAGCAGCAACAACAGATTTACGGCATTGGCATGGTTTCTAGTACCCATACTCGAATCTGAGCATGTCCATTGACGACCTACGAACCTATCTATTTTATACGCGCAATGAATTATCGGAGTTAATGGCATAATCTCTAGAGAATCTTTTTAATTTAAGGCTAACAACAAAATTTGATCGACTACAGCAAAGAAATTAATGGAGCAAAATCGAAAATTTAATTCACTACAAGAAAACTTGGTTTAAGCGACCAAAATCTTAGTAAGATCTCAAAATTTTGGTCGCTTTAATAGTTAAGCAACCACGTTTGCAATTACCAAAAACTTTGGTTGCTATTAACATGCTCCCATTAAATCGTAGCTACTAATTAAATTTGTGGGTTGCTCCAGCATTTTT
>NW_020619865.1:0-319 GCF_003573695.1 Papaver somniferum
ATTGTGAAATTTGACTTCCTTCATATTTTCTTGAATCAACATACATAGAAATGCAATTTTTACTAGACGTATTGCCTTGGAACATGTTAATTGTAATTACATTACTTTTTTCAAACTTTTTCTGTTAAAGATGAGTTTATCTAGCTTACAATTTAGTCTCAGAAATCAATTTCCGACTTATATCTAAGTTTGTAGACTTTTTTGAGTTAACGTATATAAAACTCAACATTTTTATGAACACTTTCTTTTTGTGTTGTCTTTGTCTTTCTATTTGATTCATGATAGATGAAATTTGTTAGGATTTGGATTAGTTTTGCTT
>NW_020619866.1:0-418 GCF_003573695.1 Papaver somniferum
TGGTCTTTCATCCTTCTTCTATTGTGAAATTTGACTTACTTCATATTTTCTTGAATCGACGTACATAGAAATGCAATTTTTACTATTAATTGTAATTACAATACATTTTCAAACTTTTTATATTAAAGATGATTTTATCTGGTTTACAATTTAGTCTCAGAAATCAATTTCCGACTTATAACGAAATGTCTAGACTTTTCTGGGTTAAAGTATATAAAATCAACATTTTTATGAACTCTTTCTTTTTGTGTTGGCTTTGTCTTTCTATTTGATTCAAGATAGATGAAATTTATTAGGATTTGGATTAATTCTTCATGGTCTTTCATCCTTCTTCTATTGTGAAATTTGACTTCCTTCATATTTACTTGAATCAACGTACATAGAAATGCAATTTTTACTAGACGTATTGCCTTAGAAC
>NW_020619867.1:0-592 GCF_003573695.1 Papaver somniferum
TTTCCGGGCTAGATTCCATGGGAATATTCTCAGAAACCTTAAACGCACACAAATTCGTCAACTTCGAGATAGATTCTGGCTCCGAGATCGAAACCTGGCCTGGATGAGACCACTATAAGTCTGGAAATTCGTCAGAACGATGAATTTTTAGCAGTTTCCGGGATAGATTCCATGGGAGTATTCACGGAAACCCTAAACACACACGAATTCGTCAACTTCAAGATATATATTGGCTCCGAGATCGAAACCTGACCATGATCGGACCACTATGATATGGAAATTCGTAAGAACGATGAATCTTTTGCAGTTTCCAGGCTAGATTCCATGGGAATATTATCAAAAACCCTAAACGCACACAAATTCGTCAACTTCGAGATAGATGCTGGCTCCGAGATCGAAACCTGGCCAGAATCGGACCACTATAAGTCTGGAAATTCGTAAGAACGATGAATCTTTAGCAGTTTTCGGGCAAGATTCCATGGGAATGTTCACGGAAACCCTAAACGCACACGAATTCGTTAAATTCGAGAAAGATACTGGCTTTGAGATCGAAACCTGGCCAGGATCGGACCACTATAAGTCTGGAAATTCG
>NW_020619868.1:0-1208 GCF_003573695.1 Papaver somniferum
TTTGAACTTTGATTACTTCTCCCGGCCATTCCAGCCCAATTGGTTGGGTCCAATTGATTGTATCAGGCCTGTTTAGTCATGCAGAGTCCATACGTACCAAATACATCAATTGAATCTCCTAAAATCACGTCCAAAATTCGATCTTCAAATCTGCCAGACGCTGCATGCATTTTCCCGCCATTTTTTTAATTCAAAACGTGAAGAAGGTGGGTGCCCTTATCCTGTGCTGTTCTCCCTTTAGCAGCTGCCTGGAAATAGGTCACCCCTTAGTAATTAGGTTACCCCTTATCCAAAATCAAGGGTCCGTATAGCAAGTGTCCTCTGAGGCATTTTCCGCACTTTTTTCTGGGTTCCTCCGGGGTATTTCTGGGATACTTCCGGTACACTTCTGAGGCGCTTCCGGTACGTTATCAACGGAGGTCCAGATGCCACATTTTTAGCCAAATTCGCCGCAAGAGATTATTTTCCAAAAACACCTACAAATACATAAAATAACCAAATAAGTACAATATCGAGTACTAACAATATATACAAATGAGCTATATTGGACACATAAATGTGTCTATCAAATACCCCCAAACATATTATTTGCTAGTCCCGAGCAAATCAAAACTACAAAATAAAATTCTAACTCACTGTCGCAGGCATCGTCGATTGCATTTAGCGTATGCAATAAGCCTTTAAACCCCTAGGTGGCCCTAGTGGCCGAGTTATAGTCTCGGGAGGGCTTACCAGAGATATACCCACAAAACCTGTACTCCAGACCTTAGCTATCTACGCAGAACCTTGGAAGGCACTAAAGAATCTCCTTGGTTGGCATACTTATTGACTACAGGAAGAAGTACCCTGATGCGAAATTCCAATTGCTGTACACGAGTTTGCACTCAAGCATATTAAAATTCATATAAAGTGACAGAGCTCTACTCAGATAGTTGCACTATGGACATCATATTCGGAGTCAAACTAATCACATGGAATGATTAAGATATGGATATAGAAAAACATAGATGGTTTTGATGTTTACTAAGTGAACGGCGTTTCCCATATCTGTCTGAAGGCCTCCGCCAAAATGAACCTATCCTAATGGATTGAGATACTAGTCTGACTAATATCAATACACTGGCATATACAAGGGTACCAGTGGTCGATAACCTAACTCTAGGTCAATACAACTGGCATATACAAGGGTACCAGTGGTCGACTTTATT
>NW_020619869.1:0-1078 GCF_003573695.1 Papaver somniferum
CCAGAACTAGACAAATGATGGCTCATTATAAATCTTACATATCATAGAACAATATCAACTGTAAAAAGGAACAAAATATTTTAGGTCATTTTTACGAAAGCAAAGCGTGTACAATTTGCCTATGCTTTTCGTTAAAAATTCTGATTTTGTTCTTTGGACTTTCAATTCCAGACAGAACTAGACAAATGATGTATCATTAGAAATCTTACATGTCATAGAAAAATATCAAGTTTAAAAAGGAAAAAAATTTCAGGTCATTTTTACGAAAGCAAAGCGTGTATAGGTTCCTATACTTTTCGTTAAAAATTCGGTTTTGCTTTTTTGACCTTTAATTTCAGTCAGAAATAGACAAATAATGGCTCATATAAAGCTTACGTATCATTTAATAATATGAAGTTTAAAAAAGAACAAAATATTTCAGTTCATTTTTAGGAAAGCAAAGCCTGTACAGCTGCATATGGTTTTCGTTAAAAAATCGGTTTTGCTCTTTAGACCTTCAATTTCACTCAGAAATAGACAAGTATGTCTCATTATAAAGCTTACATATCATAGAAAAATATCAAGTTTAAAAAGGAACAAAATATTTCAGTTCATTTTTAGGTAAGCAAAGCGAGTACATCTTCCTATGCTTTTCGTTAAAAATTCTATTTTCCTCTTTTGACCTTCATTTTCAGTCAGAAATAGTCAAATAATGGCTCATTAGAAAGCGTACATATCATAGAAAAATATCAAGTTTAAAAAGGAACAAAATATTTCAGGTCATTTTTACGAAAGCAAAGTTGCCTATGCTTTTCGTTAAAAATTCGGTTTTGCTCTTTGGACTTTCAAATTCAGTCAGAAATAGAAAAAGAATGGATGAATAGAAAGCTTACATATCATAGAACAATATAAGGTTTAAAAAGGAACAAAATATTTCAGTTCATTTTTAGGTAAGCAAAGCGTGTACAGCTTCCTATGCTTTTCATAAAAAACTCGGTTTTGCTCTTTTGACCTTAAATTCCAGCCAGAACTAGACAAATGATGGCTCATTAGAAATCTTACATATCATAGAACAATATCAACTGTAAAAAGGAACAAA
>NW_020619870.1:0-1173 GCF_003573695.1 Papaver somniferum
AATCCTAATAAATTTCATCTATCTTGAATCAAATAGAAAGACAAAGCCAACACAAAAATAAAGAGTTCATAAAAATGTTGAATTTTATGTACGTTAACTCAAAAAAGTCTACACACTTCGTTATAAGTCGGAAGTTGATTTCTGAGACTAAATTGTAAACAAGATAAATTCATCTTTAACATAAAAAGTTTGAAAAATGTATTGTAATTACAATTAATATGTTCTAAGGAAATAACTCTAGTAAAAATTGCATTTCTATGTACGTTCATTCAAGAAATATGAAGGAAGTCAAATTTCACACTAGAAGAAGGATGAAAGACCATGTAGAACTAATCCAAATCCTAACAAATTTCATTTATCTTGAATGAAATAGAAAGACAAAGCCAACACAAAAAGAAAGAGTTCATAAAAATGTTGAATTTTATGTATGTTAACTCAAAAAAGTCTACACACTTCGTTATATCTATGAAATTGATTTCTGAAACTAAATTGTAAACTGGATAAACTCATCTTTAACATAAAAAGTTTGAAAAATGTATTTTAATTACAATTAATATGTTCTAAGGAAATACCTCTAGTAAAAATTGCAATTCTATGTACGTTGATTCAAGAAAATTTGAAGGAAGGCAAATTTCATAATAGAAGAAGGATGAAAGACCAAGAATAACTAATCCAAATCCTAACAAATTTCATCTATCTTGAGTCAAATAGAAAGACAAAGCCAACACAAAAAGAAAGAGTTCATAAAAATGTTGAATTTTATGTACGTTAACTCAAAAAAGTCTACACACTTCGTTATAAGTCGGAAGTTGATTTCTGAGACTAAATTGTAAACAAGATAAATTCATCTTTAACATAAAAAGTTTGAAAAATGTATTGTAATTACAATTAATATGTTCTAAGGCAATAGCTCTACTAAAAATTGCATTTCTATGTACGTTCATTCAAGAAATATGAAGGAAGTCAAATTTCACACTAGAAGAAGGATGAAAGACCATGTAGAACTAATCCAAATCCTAACAAATTTCATTTATCTTGAATGAAATAGAAAGACAAAGCCAACACAAAAAGAAAGAGTTCATAAAAATGTTGAATTTTATGTACGTTAACTCAAAATAGTCTACACACTTCGTTATATCTATGAAATTGATTTCTGAAATTAAATTGTAAACT
>NW_020619871.1:0-2396 GCF_003573695.1 Papaver somniferum
CTGATGCAGCATCTTGATACCTTTCCTAATTTTGGCCTTTTTTTTTAGATTTACTTTTCTTTTATGATTTCCTTTTTTTTGATGCTCGATTTTTAGGAAAGTTAGGTTATTATAAATAAGGGATTGTAAGATAGTTTTTGACATTCAGTTTTTAAGAGATATTAAACTAGAGTTTTTCTCTAAAGCCTTGCATTGATTTGATTCTGTCATCAATTTGAGAGCCTTGCATCGAATCTGATTCAATTCTTCGATTCAAGAAGTCAGGTCTTTAGAAATTTTAACCTAAATTTCTAGATTGAGCTGAGTTACCGTTGATACGATGCGCCACAAACGCCTTTAATGATGTCATAGGAGTGTCAGTATACAGTTAAGGATATAAGGAGATGTTAAGTCGGGGCCGTAAAGCCCCCGATGATACCTAGTTAGATTATAATTGTTTTATAAAGAGTTTTCAAAACCATGTGAGATCTTTAAATCATAATAGTATTATACTTTTGATTATTAGAAATTTTAATTACAATTACATAGTTTTAACTGTTAATTATCAATTCATTGGATAGTAGTTGTATATAAGTTATTAGAATTCTCATTGGGAAGGGTGTGTGGTGAAGCCCCACCTCAGTGGACATAAACCGACGATGTAAAAAATTCTGACAATCCCAGAGCGTACGATTTCAAACTAGTTGTCTTTAAAATTCAAAGTTGGATAGTATCCGCAACTAGGGTAACGTCTTGCTCACTGTGGCCAACAAAAGCTTTTCTCCTCTAAAAAAGCATTAAAATGGTCTTCTATTAAAAAAGCATTCAGTAACTATTTCACAGAACAATCTCTCACCTCCCCTTTTCTCTCTGCGAAAAAATTCATAACCCTTCCCTGTATCTCAAATCTACCCAATTGGATCTGATTTCTCAGATCGTCTGGTTAGATTTGAATACAATTATTTTTAATTATATGTATATTATTTTTGTTAAATAAAACATTTGTTTTATAAAACGATGTTAAGTTTCGTAATACGTTTTTCTTTGTCATGTGATGGTATGGTATTTAGATTACTTCTTGAATACTTTCAAAGAAGAATCTCATAACTTTCATGGCGATACAATCGACAACATCAGTCGTCTCAGATATTTCATCTAGTACAATCTACTTCAGCGTAACATCATTTTACATCTATGTGAAGAATAAGGGGTACCGAGATTGATTGTGGTAACGATGTTTTGCGCAAATTACTCCCGACATTTAAATCCTATTGAAGAAGAACACAATTCAAAATGACAGATTACTAAATCACAAGACATTACTCTAACATCATCACATTTATGTTTGAAATCCATGTATTTGATACTTGTTGATAGTGGTTTTTAGTTCAGGGATAAAATTTTAAAACCATATGTTTTAATGTGCTTTCATTCTGCAAAGAAACAGAGCCATTTAAAAGTGACGAGTTCCAAGGCCTCTTTACTTACATGTGTATTGAGCAATTCAGTATATTTATATGAAATTTATCCAGAATGGTGCATGTAGCAACAATCCCAAATATTTTGTAAATTTACGAGTATTTATTCTATGCCATGTTCCCCAGTTCAAATCTTAATACTGACATGACATGACGAATAATGCTCGCTCCTAGCCGAGTAGCATGAATCTCCCGAAGTGTCAGGATTAAGATGTGTGTGGAAGTACTCAATCAGAGGCACGCAAATTTATGCTTCCTTGTGATATTAAATTAGTGATTTTTTTGTATCAGTATGCAAAATCCACCAAAAATTAATTGATTTTGCGGCAAACCGCAAAATTCAGTTCTTTAACCTAATTTTATCAATTTGCAAAAATTAGGTTTTTTGCGCCCTCGATAGTTCGAACCCTATTGGTTGAAACTAAACTTAGGCAAACTAGGAAATTGATCCATCAAGTAGGACCAAGATCGTACCAAAAATCAAAAAACAAGAAATAAAGAGGAATTGCGACAAGTAAGAGCAGCGGCAAAAGGAGGCGTGGCAGCGCCACTTGGCTGACCGATTGGCTTCAGCAGGCGCCACTTGCTGCTTTCCGACCCCATTTCCCATCGACCAATCAGATTTCTTTAAAAGCGCCACATGCACTTTCAATTAAAAGTGGAAGTTGGTTGGTCGACACCCTTAATTCCTTAAGGAATTGTACATAGGATGCTGATGTAGTTTTTAAAGTGATAAGTAAAAGTTCGTTCAAAGACTTGTAAAGATTTGATTTCAGACTTAATTTTGGTTTCACTTAATGTTACGAGAGACCGGGACTCAGGATTCCACCAATAAATCCATTCATGCGATTCATATAGTTATTCTAGACAATTATAGCTCAAATAGAATATTGACTCTGTTTCTTTGCCAAGGTAGATTTTTGAAAAGAAACGACTATA
>NW_020619872.1:0-375 GCF_003573695.1 Papaver somniferum
ATTATAATTTATTATTTTATTTTGTGAATGAAACTTTTTAGTCCCACATCGTGGAGTTTCCAATTTTTAGTAGTTTTAAGAAACTATATAAACCTTTTAGTCCCACATCGGGGAGTTTTTCTTCTTAAATTGTTTTATTCCATTATATAAAGAAATTCACTACTTTTGTAAAATCTATGGGAAAGGGTTGCTCTATATTTTAGAGGGACCCCTAAGGTAAAATATTTTATAGCGTTTTTTAAGAGTTCGCGATTTTCCTTAACGATTTTTTCGGAGTTGCCAAGCTCAAGTTGAGCATCTACTACATATGCTAGTAGTAGGTGTAGTAGGGTGTTTTATCCTGGAGATATCCGTCCTGTGAGGGCTATAGCATCA
>NW_020619873.1:0-7650 GCF_003573695.1 Papaver somniferum
GTGGAGTTTCCAATTTTTAGTAGTTTTAAGAAACTATATAAACCTTTTAGTCCCACATCGGGGAGTTTTTCTTCTTAAGTTGTATTTGTCAATTATATAAAGAAATTCACTACTTTTGTAAAATCTATGGGAAAGGGTTGCTCTATATTTTAGAGGAACCCCTAAGGAAAAATATTTTATAGCGTTTTTTAAGCATTCGCGATTTTCCTTAGCGGTTTTTCGGAGTTGTCAAGCTCAAGTTGAGCATCTACTACATATGTTAGTAGTAGGTGTATTAGGGTGTTTTATCCTGGAGATATCCGTCCTGTGAGGGCTATAGCATCACTCTTGAGTGTAGCCGGGCGCTAATGTCTTAAGGACAACGTGTTGAACACGTGACTCACTCTATTTTCCAAAGTTTTGCCTTGTTGTTGTTGCGGAGATACGGGGAGCTTGTTCGTTTCGTCAAAGCAATCACTTCCATTATAAAGGAGATAAGTATCAATAACTTTTGCTTATTTGATTTTTCTTTGTTTTTGATTATTGCACCCAACAATACTAGAATTGGTGAGTGTATGTACAGAGGTCACAGACTCACGTGAAATTACATTCTTTAATATTAAGTTTGTTATGAACGTGGAATTATTCCAGCAGTGTTTGAGATGTTGTAGTGGTGATAATTGTAAGCATTTTAACCAGTGTTGCTTCATTGATAAATTTAGGTAAACAAATATGGAAATTTGATTAAATTTTATAAGTTCACGGAAGGTGATACACTCCTGTTGTGAGCACGATGAAAATGCCATGAAGGAGAATGCATCCCAACAAGGTGAGGCGACATCACACTAAGTCAAAAATCCTAAGCATACATTGGGATAGGATAAAGTAAAGTCGAGCCACACCAAATTAAAAATATGAAACATGTATCGGGACGGGCCATGTGAAGTCAAGTCGCACCGAATGAATCAAAAATGCATTACGTGCATCCAATACTAGCGATTATTGTTGTATGTGTTTGTGTGTGTCTATCCCTTAAGAACTCACCTGATATTGGATCTCTTCAAGTGGGATAATTTGCATTTCTGCACAAGTCAAGTCCAGCAGAGGCACACCGCACACAAAATCAAAAATGCATCGGTATGTGGGGATGGGGGCGAAGCGAGGCGAAATCGAAACCGAGCAACACATAATCAAAAAGGATCGCGACGGACGGGACGAAGACGTGCAACACCAAATCAAAAATACATAGGGACGGGATGGGGTGAAACCGAAGCCGAACAACACATAATCAAAAATGTATCATGATGGGGAGGGACCCCACGATACCTAATAAAAAATATGGCTAAAAAAACAAAAATGCCCGAACATAGCACGGTGTTGTGAACCCAACACCTTCACACGTATTTCCTTTTTTAGCTTTTCCTTATTTAGTTTAGTTTGGTTTCCTTAAAAGATAGTTATTGAATGAAACTAGGATTCCTAAGAAGGCTTGTTTACCAAGCAAAGGTATTATAAATACTTGAGTCTTGTAACTCAGAGAAGTACGAAATACAATTATAATTCTTCTCCAGACTCTCACTTTTCTATTCTTGCCTAATAATCTTCTCAATTCACTCCTTTCTCTATTCACCATTCTTTATATTTGCGTATCAGAAGGTTTCACAAAACAGTTAAAGGTATTGAGCCATAACACACGGGCACAAAATTTAGTTAGGTATTGACCTGCAGATCAACACAATATCATGGTCCGAGATATTGGGACTGCCGCCACCGAATTGAAGTGTGTGTGACGAGAAATATTAGGTAGCTTGCGAAAGTTAGTCTTCTGGCAGAGATATCCACGGTCAGCTATGCAAGAAACAGAAAGTGGCTTGTCGGAGTCTATGTTTGAGTATGATTTTGGCTACAAAGTCACTACCGAAAGTTTAGTAAGTGTAGTTTCAAAGTCAAGAACTCAACCCACTCTGACACCATTCACACTTCCTATATTTGGATTTGGGATTTGGTCGCGACCAAATTGTTGGAAAAAACGATTAATAAAAATACTTTTTAAAGATTTTAATTTAGTGTTTCTTTTGTGAATAAAAACTTATTAGTCCCACATAGTGGAGTTTCCACTCTTTAGTTGTTTTTAAGAGACTATATAAGATTTTTAGTCCCACATAGGGGAGGAGCTCTTCTTAACTTGAGTTTGTCAATTATATAAACAAATTCACTTCTTTTGTAAAAGTATGGAAAAAAAAGGGGTTGCTCTATATTCTAGAGGGACCCCCATATGGTAAAGGGGTTGCTCTATATTTTAGAGGGACCCCTATATGGTAAAGGGGTTGCTCTATATTTTAGAGGGACCCCTAAGGGAAAACATGGGAAAGGGGTTTCTCTATATTTTAGAGAGACCCCCAAGGGAAAATATTTTGTATTGCTTTCTCTAGCATTTGCGATTTTCCTTAATGTTTTTTTCGGAGTTGCCAAGCTCAAGTTGAGCATCTACTACATATGCTAGTAGTAGGTGTATTAGGGTGTTTTATCCTGGAGATATCCGTCCTGTGAGGGCTATAGCATCACTCTTGAGTGTAGACGGGCGCTAATGTCTTAAGGACAACGTGTTGAACACGCGACTCACTCTGTTTTCCAAAGTTTTGCCCTGTTGCTATTGCGGAGATATGGGGAGCTTGTTCATTTCGTCAAAGCAATCACTTCCACTATAAAGGAGCTAAGTATCAATAACTTTTTGCTTATTTGATTTTTCTTTGTTTTTGATTATTGCACCCAACAATCTTAAGATATTAGTTATTTGTAATAATCGAAAATGGTTGGTATTGTGAATCATGGATGTTAATTGTGGAGTGAAAATATTTTGTATTGCTTTCTCTAGCATTCGCGATGTTCCTTAATGTTTTTTTCGGAGTTTCCAAGCTCAAGTTGAGCATCTACTACATATATGCTAGTAGTAGGTGTATTAGGGTGTTTTATCCTGGAGATATCCGTCCTGTGAGGGCTATAGCATCACTCTTGAGTGTAGCCGGGCGCTAATGTCTTAAGGACAGCGTGTTGTACACGCGACTCACTCTGTATTCCAAAGTTTTGCCCTGTTGCTGTTGCGGAGATATGGGGAGCTTGTTCATTTCGTCAAAGCAATCACTTCCACTATAAAGGAGCTAAGTATCAATAACTTTTTGCTTATTTGATTTTTCTTTGTTTTTGATTATTGCACCCAACAATCTTAAGACATTAGTTATTTGTAATAATCGAAAATGGTTGGTATTGTGTATCATGGATGTTAATTGTGGAGTGAAAAACAAAAAACGAATTTTTCGTCAGCTGTAGAGTTTCGAATTTATCTGTCAACATAGAAGGAATTTCGATGACCCCTTTTGACACAACATAGTAGACATCCTGATAATTATCCGAGTAAAATTTCAGAATTTTTCGAGTTGTAAAAATATTTTTTTTGATATTTTATAAAACAGAAAAACGTTTCTGAAAAATTCTGACAAGCAGAAATTTGTTGTTAACTAAATTAATTTTTTTGGGGTAACCATTAGTTTTTTGAAACGCTGATTCAAACGAAGTTTGTATATCTAGATTTTATCTTCAAAACTCATATTTTACTTTCTGATTTGGAATTGTGATTTGTGAATAAAGGTGTCATCTCCGAGGGACATGGCTAATAGCCGCATGTGGTTGGAAACAAATCTTCCAAAGATGGCAAATGTGAGAACATCGAAAGCAACACTAAGCGTGGTCTTCATAATAAAGGTATGTTTCGTAAACCTGAAACTAACATTACTTTAATTAAGGGTGATTTTATGTTTGTAAATTTCTAGCCATATGGCAGTAAATTGTAGACAACGTAAAAACCTTAATAAGTAGTAAGTTAATGCTAATTTAGTTGAAACAAACTAGAACGAGTTCAGTGGCATGATGTCAGAAGTTATTTTAATAACCCAATGTGAGAGATATTGATGGGTGGACTTTGGAGCCACTAAGCATGTTTGCTGAAACAGAGACCTGTTCACCTCCTATTAGAGGATAGGGGATGTCGAGTAACTCTATATGAGTAACTCATCTGCAACAGAGGTTGCATAAAAGGAAAAGGTCGAGCAGAAGCTCATATATGTAATATTCTCACATTGAATGAAGTTTTCATGTTCCGGGCATATGCAAGAATCTTGTATCTTTTTATGTTGTAGATGTTAAAAGATTGAAGATCTTAAGTGAATTTAGAAAACTTGTTGTAACTAAGGGCAGTGATTTTTTAGGCGACGGTTACAAGACTTAGAGTCTTTATAAGCTTAAATGAAAATCTGATAAAATGAACATAGTTGATTCTTGTGCTTTATTTTGTGTGACTTTGACATGTAAATTATAAGTCAATGCATAAACTGGATAGCATAGGCTACGTACCCAAATTTAATTTGGATATTGAACACAAAAGTTAAATTCGCGTAGAATCAAAATATGATAAAAAACCTTTTAGAAAAATGTTCATAGAAATTCTAAACCCTTAGAATTAATTCACTCGGACCTAGTTGACATGAATCCGGTTCAAACTAGAGGTGGTAAGAAATGGTTTATTACTTTTATATACGACTGTACTAGGTATTGTCATATATATTTGCTTAGAGGTAAGGATGATGCCTTAGAACCTTTAAGATGTATGAAATTGAAGTTGAAAACCAAATGAATACTACCATTAAAACTATCAGGTCTGGCCGTGGTGGTGAGTATAAAATTCCGAAAGGAGATTTCTGTGTAAAACATGGCATAATACACGAAGTTACCCCTCCTTAACCTCAGTCGAGTGGTGTAGCTGAACGTAAGAACCGTACTTTTAAGGAGATGATGAATGCCATGTTAATTAGTTCAGGATTACCTTCGAACTTGTGGGGGGAAGCTGTCCTCTCAGCCTGCTATATCCTGAACAGAGTACCTTTTAAAGGATCAGATAAAACTCCATATGAAATGTGGAAAGGTAGACCACCTTATTATGCATACTTCAAAGTGTGGGGGTGTTTGGCTAAAGTTGACATCCCTAAACTTAAAATAGAGGACCCAAAAATATAGCTTCGTCCATAACATTTACCGAAACCCCACTCAGCTAAGAAGCTTCATTTAGTGAAATGGACAAAGTCCGTCTGAAGCAGACTTGGGATCATGCTATTTTACCTCCGGGAAGTAAGACCATAAGATGTAAATGAGTCTTTAAGAGGAAACGTAAGATAGATGGAACTGTGGAAAAATTATGAGGCTAGGTTGATACCTAAAGGATATAATCTAAAAGTAGATGTACATTTCCTTGATTCTAATTCGCATGTGACAAGAATTACTTCCTTTGAGATGCTAATTGTTATTACTGCCATAAACAACTTAGAGATACATAATATGGATGTTAATACAAATTTTATAAAGCCGTGAATTAGATAAAGAAATTTACATAGACCAACCTGAGGACTTTGTAGTGAAAGGTTGTGAAGACAAAGATTGCAAGTTGAACAAATCTTTGTATTGTTTTTAAATAAGCACGTAAACAGTGACATGATAATTTGATCATGTGATAATGAGTAGTGGATTTAAGGTAATGAATCTGACAAGTATATTTGCAAGTAACTTGTTAAGGATGCCTATGTGATTGTATGCTTGTATATTGATGATATGTTTATACTTGATATAAACGTAGATATAATTAATTCCACTAAAACATACGTTGAATAATAACGTTGACTTGAAAGACTTAGACCTTATTGATGTAATCATAAGGATGAGGATTAGAAGATAATCTAATATTTATAGTCTTAGTCATTCTCATTGTGTTGAATTTGTGCTTATGAGATACAATCAGTCTGACTGTAAGCATGCCTTACTCCGTACGATTCTTCTTGTAGATTCGAGAAAAATAAGAGTAATGAAATATCTTAACTTGAATACTCAAGAGTTATAGGATGTCTGATGAATTTAATGAACTGTAAGAGTCCAGACATTGCCTATATTATGAGTAAGTTAAGTATATATACTTGTAGTCCAGAACAAGAGCGTTGGGATGCGCTTAATAGAGTATTATGGTACCTAAAATACTCTATTACCTTTTGTTTTATTTATGAAAGGTATCTTGTTGTCCTTGAGGGACTTTGTGATGCAAACTGGATAGTTGACTTAGAGGAGTCTAAGTCTACCAGTGAATATGTTTTCACTTTAGCAAGAGGGTTTGTTTCAGACAAACATATATTGCTCAATTCATTATGGAATCTGAGAGTATTGTGTTAGATAAAGCACGAGAGAGGGTCGAGTGCCTAAGATTCTTTTTAGAAGACATTCCTCTCTGGCATAAGCCTGTGCCAGCTATATCTATACATTGTGTTAGCCAAGCTATAATAGTTAGAGCTAAGTAATAAATAATCTCAATCGGCGTTATTTCCATTGATTGGCTAAAGTCCAAGGAGAATTTCGCGCAACCTTTGACGAAAGGTTTGTACAAAGAGATAGTCAAAAATGCATCGAGGGGTTGGGGCTTAAGCTCATATATTAAACTTACCATGAAGGATACTCAACCTTGCTGACTGGAGATACCATGCTCAAGATTTCGAATGAGAAACTAATTTGTGGTGGGTAAAGGTAAACACTATCAGAGATTTTCATTCTCTGTCCCTTCCCTATGGTGTAGACGTGATAGTGTGACTGCATGTGGAGGATGACTTTTTAATAAGTCTTAATGAGTTCTATAGTTTCAATTTAAGATTGAAGTGGGGTGTAGAAGTAAAAACTCTTGATGGAATTCACCTATCTGAATGGGGAAGTGGGTCGCTTCCTATGAGAATATAAGCTGATTCTCTAGAGCATTCTGAGAAACAGGATAAGTCCAGGGCCAAAACGGACACAACGACACGAGCTTGGCAGCAACCTTGGAGATATCATGCGTGGTTATTATCGCGGATTACACCAAACGCTAGCAGTTCAAGACATCGCGTTCACTGTCTAGCAAGTAGTTCCGGTAATCTCTCACTAAGCAAAGGTTCAAGACCTCATGGACACCTCTGTCTATAGTGGTATTTCCTGTTTTTCGTTTTTCTCTATTTTTAATTCATTTTGAGAAAATGAGTTTTATGTTGTTTTTATGGTCTTGGTATTACTAGTTCTTAGGACCTAAGGGTCACTAAGGGTTCACTAGTTCATGATTTTTCACTTTGGTGAAAGAAACCTTTAGTCTCACTTGTGAGAAACTAAAGATGAAAGCTCTCTATACTATTATGATTTATGCAATCCATAGTATGACCCTGGGATCAACACACTACTGTGTGAAGGAGAGGACGTTGAAATGGATAGTATGAATTCAACATGCACGATCTGTCTGTCTGTTCAGTCAGTTCGGGTCGTGAGATTGGGTTGTTGATTTACCAAGATCTATCTGTGTTTTTCACGTTTTATTGAGTTTTCATTAATGTGGGGGATTGTTGGAAAAACGATTAATAAAAATACTTTTTAAAGATTTTAATTTAGTGTTTCTTTTGTGAATGAAAACTTATTAGTCCCACATAGTGGAGTTTCCACTCTTTAGTTGTTTTTAAGAGACTATATAAGATTTTTAGTTCCACATAGGGGATGAGCTCTTCTTAACTTGAGTTTGTCAATTATATAAACAAATTCACTTCTTTTGTAAAAGTATGGAAAAAAAGG
>NW_020619874.1:0-283 GCF_003573695.1 Papaver somniferum
ATTTTTATATGTGATATTGTTCTATGATCTGTAAGCTTTCTAATGAGCCATCATTTGTCAAGTTCTGACCTGAATTTAAGGTCTGAAAAGCAAAAACCAACATTTGCCAAAAAGTGTAGGTAGCGGTCCACGCTTTGTTTCCGTTAAAATGAACCAAAATATTTTGTGGATTTTTATATGTGATATTGTTCTATGATCTGTAAGATTTATAACGAGCCATCATTTGTCAAGTTCTGACCTGAATTTAAGGTCTGAAAAGCAAAAACCAATTTTTGCCTAAAAG
>NW_020619875.1:0-344 GCF_003573695.1 Papaver somniferum
GTCTGGGGCCCAGTCCCGTGCGTTTTCCCTAATTTTATGTATTTTTATGTATTTTTTCCATGATTTGAAGGAATTTTCATAATTTGAGAGAAATACCATGAAATCAAGGAATTTCATGGGATCAAGGAAACCTTAAAATAACAATAATAAAATAAAGGGACGTGTGGGACCGGCTGAGGCATGGCCGGCCGGCTTGGGCTTGGTCCCACGGGTTTCCCTAATTTTATATTATATTTTTCATGGATTTATGAAAATACCATGAGATTAAGGAGTTTTCATGAGTTTAGGGAAATAATAATAAAATAATGAGGAACCATGAGGTGTGGGGCCGGTCGGGATCAAGG
>NW_020619876.1:0-488 GCF_003573695.1 Papaver somniferum
GACTCGAACGCTATAATTTAGCTCAAGAGGTGTCTATTTTTATTGAAAACATGCTATTGATCAGGACATGTTGGTATATAGACCCACATGATCTTGATATGATAGCCAAGTTTTGAAGGCTAGGCCTCATAAACACGAATTTTCTACTTAGAGCAGTTTCGAGTGTACATTCAAATAATACACACTCGAAAAGACTTGAACGCTATAATTTAGCTCAACCAGTGTCTATTTTTATTGGAAACATGCTAATGATCAGGACATGTTGGTCTATAGACCCAAATGATCTTGATATTTTAGCTAAATTTTGAATTCTAGGCCTCATAAACAAGATTTGTCTACTTAGAGCAGTTTCGAATGTACATTCGAAAAATACACACTCGAAATGACTCGAACGCTATAATTTAGCTCAAGAGGTGTCTATTTTTATTGAAAACATGCTATTGATCAGGACATGTTGGTATATAGACCCACATGATCTTGATATGATA
>NW_020619877.1:0-467 GCF_003573695.1 Papaver somniferum
ATTTTTATTGGAAACATGCTAATGATTAGGACATGTTGGTCTATAAACCCAGATGATCTTTATGTTTTAGCAAAATTTTGAAATCTAGGCCTCATAAACAAGATTTGCCTACTTAGAGCATTTTCGAGAGTACATTCGAAAAATGGAAACTCGAAAAGACTCGAGCGCTATAATTTAGGTCAAGAGGTGTCTATTTTGATTGAAAACATGCTATTGATTAGGACATGTTGGTCTATAGACCCACATGATCTTGATATTTTAGCTAAATTTTGAAGTCTAGGCCTCATAAACAAGATTTGTCTACTTAGAGAAGTTTCGAGTGTACATTCGAAAAATACACACTCGAAAAGACTCGAATGTTATAATTTAGCTCAAGAGGTGTCTATTTTGATTGAAAACATGCTAATTATCAGGACATGTTGGTCTATAGACCCACATGATCTTGATATTTTAGCCAAGTTTTGAAG
>NW_020619878.1:0-6301 GCF_003573695.1 Papaver somniferum
TGGTTGAGGATACCTATGCTATTGGTAATTCTTGTACCATGGTATCAAGATCAGAAATCATAGTTGAAGTAGACACTAGCCCTGTTGTGTTGGTTGGGAAATTGAGTGCTTGTGATGAAATGGCCTCTAGTGAGCTCATAACGAAGAAAACTGATGAAAGAATAGATGCATCCATGGAGCTCAACAGCATTTTGGGGGTCTGTAGTAAAATAGTTTTTTCCAATGCTTTCTTCCTAAGTGACTGTTGAAACGTTTTGTCAGCCCCACCGTGCAAGCGCTTAACTAGTAGTTACTACACCTTCTGACCAGAGCCTGAGCCTTGAGTAAATGATTATAGAACTGTCTGGTGAATGTCACCTAGTTTACCATATACACCATTTTGATAATTAGTTGGTAAGAGTTTAGTCATCAAAATATGTTTTCTTTTCTTTTACTGAATGATGTCTAATTTGTTGAAGTTTAATCTTTTCTTGAAGCAACACAATCTCACAGAGAAAAAAAAAGGGGGGAAAAGTCAAGTATTTAGAATGGTTGGAACAACAAAGATGGGCAATGTGATGGGAAGATTAGTGAAGAAAAATTTAGGAGAGATGGGGTTCAACATGAGTGGTGGACCTGTCAATTGGTTTCCTGGTCACATGGCTTCTGCAACTCGCGCCATTCGTGACCGGCTCAAACTTGCTGACCTTGTTATTGAAGTTCGCGATGCTCGTGTAAGTTCTCTTTCATATGCACTGATCGCAATTTCTCCTTGCGCATGCATTTCGTATAAAATTGTAAATTTGACTGATAATGAAGCGTTGGAACCCTACAGATTCCGTTATCATCTGTGAATGGAGATCTTCAGGATGTTCTATCTAGCAAAAACCGAGTTATTGCTCTCAACAAGAAGGATTTGGCCAATCCCAATATAATGCATGTAAGTGTTGATTATTCCTCTTTATTTATCTACTTCTAATCCTTTTTCTTCTCCTAATCTTTTGTAATTTTCACAGCGATGGACTGGATATTTTGCTTCACTTAAGCAAGATTGCATGACAATAAATGCACACAGCCAAAACTCCGTCAAGAAGGTTAGTTGATGATTTAACGACTTTTCTGTGACTTACAGTTAACATCGCCCTTATGATTTGCTTAAACATGCTGAGTTCATCACGTAGTTTGGAAACGTAACTATGTTATTTAGATCATGGAGTAGTTTATGCCTTTGATCAAATTTCGCGTTAACTTTAAATGTATCACAGCTTCTGGAATTTGCAGAACTGAAGCTGAAGGAAAAGATTTCTAAGGAACCCACACTTATAATTATGGTGGTTGGTGTTCCTAATGTTGGCAAGTCGTCGCTTATTAACTGCATCCACCAGATCGCATCTGCACGCTTTCCTGGTAACCTTTTTCGAGGGTCTCGCGAATAAATTAGTGTTTATGTCGACATATGGCCATTAGGAACTGAATTTATTACCTTCCAATACCTTCTAGCTTGAAATATTTCGTGGAGCATGATTATGTATTAATTTTTCATAGCACAGCAGAAGCTGAAACGGGCTTCAGTGGGACCTTTACCAGGCGTAACTCAAGATATTGCAGGATTTAAGGTGTGGTACATTTCATATTTTGTTACCGATACGTCATTTTGACAATCACTGTAATTTTCAGTGCTACCGCACGTGTGGTTCTTTTTATTTGCGGTCGTCTGCTAACTTTGACCATGAACATACAGATTGCACATCACCCGAGCATATATGTTCTTGATACTCCAGGTATACTTGTTCCAAGTATCCCCGATATAGAGACAGGGCTAAAGCTTGCACTAACAGGTATTTTTTCTGTTATGAGTTGCATTCAACCATTTCTGTCATACTTTTCGACAATATCCATTTTATTTCTGCAAGTGTGCGATATTAATAGCAACCTGTTTTTTCATTGTCAGGAAGGTTTTAAGAATATGTTACCTGCTTGTCATAAAATATGCTTCTACTTGAGAAATTATGTTTTTTCTGTAAACTAAAAGAAATGACTTTCATTGTAAATATATATGCAAATTAATCATTTGGTCATATAGCGACAGAGCATTGAATTCATCTCAATAATGTAGGATCTGTTAAAGATTCGGTGGTTGGTGAAGAACGTATTGCGCAATACCTACTGGCTATTTTAAACATTCGAAGCACACCCCTTCACTGGAAGAACTTGAACAACAGACGACTCGAAGCGTCTTTGTGTGGAGACAATGGAAAGGACTATAAACCGAAAAAAGGAATACAGCAAAATGCGGGTGATGTCCATTATATTGAGGTAATGCATGATATTTCTCTAGTACTATCAGCCTGTCACTGAGAATGCGTTTCTCTATGTAACATGGGTCTTGTTAGACTAATTTTGAGAAGCTAAATTTCTTTGATTCTCCTCTGTTTCTTTATAGGATGTTGTATCAGAAGTCCAGTGTGCATTGTACGTCACACTGTCAGAATTCAATGGTAATTTGGAGGATGAAAGTGATTTAGAGTGTCTGATAGAGAAGCAGTTTGCAGCTCTTCAAAAAGCATTTAAAATACCTGCTCATAAGGCATCAGATGACGCTCGGAGGATGGTATCGAAGAAGTTCCTTGCTCTATTTAGAATGGGTAAACTTGGTCGATTCACTCTCGACGATGTACCCGGTGATATTAACCCGTCATCTTCATTATCTAACACTGAATCTTGAATGTTTATGCTCACGTGCTTACTCTTGCATTCATGTAAAAGAAACACACAAGTTTTTGCAAGAAAAACACATGAAACTTTCAATCACTGCCCCTGAATTCGTTCTCGTTGCAATGAGTTATACCTGGTTATCTGTACTACCATATATTATTTATTATACATCAATCATAACCTGATGATTTTAGCTTATGAATTCCTAGTGAAAGCATATTTGAGGGTTGGTAAACCAAGTTTCACCGATGCGTTCCAAGGAATATTCCTGTTAACCTGTGTACTTATTATTTCTTCTAAGAAGTCCCAAACTACATTTTTATTTGCAAGATAGGGACTCCCATAAAAGCAAGTAAGAGACCATTCCTTAGGATCAAAATTAGTTGACAACTGTTAATATTCCATTGTACTACATCAAAGAAAAAAACATTTAACCTATTGCGAAACCTATTGGATCAGCTATATGGTAATTAGGGAGTGAAGATACCAAAGATTTAACTAGGGGTATTTGAGACTTAGTCCTCTGGTTTTTCCTTTAAATCAGTTGTTTAAGGTGGTTTTGTATGAAGGGGTTAGCCCATCCTTGAACATTCCATGCTAAGAGTTTCAACGAACAATGCAAGAAAAATTAAAAAATAAGTTTCCAAAAGCTACTAGTGAACAACAATGGGGATGTTAATAAAGTGCCACACTTTCGATTTTATGTTTAAGAAAGTACCATCATTTTTTTCAGAATTTATTTAGTGCCACACATTTGACCTTTTCCATCCAGTTTTTTTCAAAATACAGTTAACATCTGTTAGTGCATAGGTGGCAGTAGTTCAGCTTAGTAAAAAACATTTACGCCCTCGAATCATCTCATTATAGTGAGTTAAATCAAGTCATCATTGCAAGTCGTTAGCGAGTTAAGTCGTGAGTAAGAGTTAAATCAAAATCAAGAACTCAGACATAACTCGCAACCAAAGTCGAGAATAACCATCAAAGTCAAACCCACCAACAGAAAACTGATCAAAATCACCTACTAATACCACTGTCGGATCCACAAAAATTTATCAAGATGAGAACACAATTGACTATGACCTTTTAGTAATCCTTCTTTGGGGCATTTCATCGAACAGATAGACCACGTCGAGTTCACCCGGCAGCAACAGCACCAAGTTTGTCTTTGCCGTCTTCTCACTGCCCAAATTCAGTAACACACAGACCACGTCGAGATCATACATTCACCACTTGGTTGAACAGAAGCAACATCTGGTTTTCTATTAATGAAACCAAGTCTCTTCTTTGCTCCATCGACAAGACGATGAAATGAAACCACGTACTGCACTGCTCTATAATTTTCAATTTGTTGATTTGTCCCAGGTTAAAACTGTTTAGAGGAAGAGACTTTCACCAAACCGACTCCACATTCTATGTAGTTATCATTATATTGGATTGTTCTACAGGACTTGTGTACATGGTTGAAAGATATCCACAACCACTAGCTATTTTGGTTTACCTGAAATACATAACAAACCAGTATATAAGAATACGGTAAGATAGCACCAATCCCCCTTCAACAGAATCACACACAGAACGGTAATATTAAAGGCTGTCATATAACCTTCATAAACATAGAGTTCAATAATCAGCGGTTACTAAATGCAAGGGGGGGCAAAGGCTTACCCGATTTTCGTTTTGGAACAATCCCTGACGGCCATCCACCACCAAGCAATCCATTTCTTGCAATTCTAACATTTACAACAGCATAGACCAACACGGGTTCAAGCCTCCATTGCAGCATGAAATTCATTATGTAACTTCATACCCAAGTGCACCACACTCCCTTGTAAACAGCAGCGACAAGTTCTTATGTAGAACTATTTTCACGACTTGAAATCTGTTCAAAACTCAATCGAATTCCGAAACCCATTTTGACCATCAAACCCATCCAGGAACAACAATTCTTCATCTCCTTCTCAGTTCAAGAACACTGTAATCTACTTCACCCACTCTAGAAATCCATCAAGCCATGGCAGTCAACAGGCAGCTGCAACGAGAACTCGGTTGTTGATTGTCGAGTGAAGCTGGTGGTTCAAGCAACTTTGCAAACACCTACATGCGTTCTGCTGGTGGCATATATATGCACCACTGTTCGATTTCCAATCCTCCCATGTTCTTCACTACAATATCAAATTCATAAAAACTGATTCATTCATTCAATCCTTTCTTCAATCTAACACGGCTCCAATTATTCATCTCAGACTCGAATCATCGACCCCTTTTGGCTTCAATTCCTAGCGACTGCCAAACCAAATCAAACAACACATTCTTTCTGCCACACCATATTCCCAGGTTTTGACCAGAAACCCCATCTCTCATATGTATTATAGGTTCTAACAAGTCACAATCATAATCAAATAATTTCCTTTGGTGTTGATTCACAATCAAAATAATTAGAAACCCTAATTAACTGAAGTACAAAATTTAACGTATGAAACTGAAAAAAAATGAAAATCAAGTTAAACCCTATTCTTAAACCAACCTCAATTCAATGAATTAAACCTAATATTGACAAACCCTAAAATTCTTCCCCAATTTGAGAAATTATTAAATCATGATTAACAAGAATCACTTGATTGACAAGAATAACTGAAGAAAAAATGTTTAGTGGTGATGGCAGTAGTGATACACGAGAAGTCGAAGAAGAAGAGAATTAGAAGAAAGTTGAAGCTCTTCTCTGCTTGTGCAGTTTCGACTGTGTTGGAGAAGAAGTGAGAAGACGTTCCCTTGGAAGAGAAGAGAGAACATAAGAGCTAGCACTATGGTGCTACCCCTCCCTTCCATATCCTTCTCTATCTCTCAAAACCCAAAAAATCCATCTCCGTCTCCTAAATCCCTATTCGTATAGGGAAATCACCTCAGTTCCCTATAAGGGGATCAGAGTACCCGTATATTTTTATGATTTACGGGTACTGAGTAACCGTATAACCGTTGATATGGCTACTCAGTACCCGTAGCTTTTTACACGGCTACTGAGTACCCGTTTCAGAAATATTATTTGTTTGACCTTTTTCTTTTGACACCTCTCTCACACCCGATCCTAACCATCCATCATTAATAACGGCTCTATTCCGCATACCGTCGGATCTCAACGGCCATTTTTTCAAAATCCTCTATAAATACCACTCTAATTCTCTACTCAAACCACACCAAATCAATTGATTTCTTATTTTCTCCTTCTTACATCAATTGATTTCTTCTTTCTCTTCATCTTACTATACCTCTTTGATTTTTATATTTATCATCTACCACTCAAGTTTTTATATCTTAGTTTCATTCAAAATGGTGAATAATTTTGTGACACGAGAAGAGGTCGATCTTACTACTGCTTTTATTTATGTGAGTATGGACGAGATTGTGGGTTCGGGGCAAAAAACCGCTATGTTTTGGATACGTATTCATCAATTTTTTGAGGAACGCAATGGCAATCCATATGAAAGAGATTGGGAAGCTTTAAAAACCAAGATCAAAAATATTAAAAAAGATGTCAAAGAATTTGTGTCCATTCTTAACGCTATATATCGGAAAATCAAAAGCGGTGCGAGCCACGAAGATTTGGTAAGTT
>NW_020619879.1:0-521 GCF_003573695.1 Papaver somniferum
AATACATTTTTCAAACTTTTTCTGTTAAGGATGAGTTTATCTAGTTTACAATTTAGTCTCAGAAATCAATTTCTGACATATAACGAAGTGTGTAGACTTTTTTGAGTTAACGTATATTAAATTCAACATTTTTATGATCTCTTTCTTTTTGTGCTGGCTTTGTTTTCTATTTGATTCAAGATAGATGAAATTTGTTAGGATTTGGATTAGTTCTGCATGGTCTTTCAAATTTCTTCTATTGAGAAATTTGATTTCCTTCATATTTTCTTGAATCAACGTACATAGAAATGCAATTTTTACTAGACGTATTGCCTTGGAACATATTAATTGTAATTACAATACATTTTTCAAACTTTTTCTGTTAAAGATGAGTTTATCTAGTTTACAAATTAGTCTCAGAAATCAATTTCCAACTTATAAAGAAATGTGTAGACTTTTTTGAGTTAACGTATATAAAATTCAACATTTTTATGAACTCTTTCTTTTTATGTTGGCTTTGTCTTTCTATTTGATTCAAGATA
>NW_020619880.1:0-1026 GCF_003573695.1 Papaver somniferum
GATGTTGTTCATCTAACTCATCCAACTACACCGGATTCAATCTACCATCTACGGCTAGGATTTGCCTCTTTAGCCTCAAAACCATACATGAAAAGTGCTGATAAGTGGTATTTCATCATCAAATGGGTCCTATGGCCATTAACATTTTTATGGAGCATACTGTTTCAAAGGATGTTCAGTCGCACATTTGTACTCGAAAGCAACACTTTTGATGATCACCATGTAACTAAAAAGATGCTCAGGATACAAACATGGGCAATACCAAGATATTCTTATCAAGTAAGTAGAAATAGTTACTGTAATTACTGGTCACATTTTCCTTCCCATATACAGTATGATTTTCAAAACTAACCTCGAGTTTAACCATATATATACATGTTTTGTTGCTGTTGTTTTGAAGTACAAAAGGTTGTCACGGCAAAGAGGAACAATAAACAGTTTGATTGAGAAAGCCATACTTGATGCTGATAAAGCTGGTGTTAAAGTCTTAAGCTTAGGCCTCTTTAATCAGGCACGTATTTATCCTTATTATGCAGTGCTAGATTAGTTGAAAACCGAAAGTATAAATGAAAACGAAAACACATACTAGACTCGTTAGACTACTAGCTAGTTTCAAGACCAACGTCTACTATGGACAACCTTAATTAATACACTTTCTTTTCCAAAAAGAAGATTTATTTTTCAAGATACGCTTTTATGTCGGTAACATTTGGCCGTGTAGATTGGGGATCACATTGTTGATCAAACGTTGTTATATAGTTTAGATCTCACGGATTTATTATAGAATTTCGAACTCAGATCATCGGTATATTTGACAAAATAGAAAATCATAATAGTAACACAAAATTCAATCAAAAGATTACCAAAGAAATTAAGATGTTTTGCCCAGAAAGATAAATTGTTTCAAAGATAGTTAGACATAAATATGAAGGAAGAAAAACTAAGATTGTTGCTGAAGAGGGATATCATCAGAGAAAGCATCACCCGCTCCACCAGGACCAGCACTAGTACTGGCAGAGGCACCCT
>NW_020619881.1:0-831 GCF_003573695.1 Papaver somniferum
ATCAAATTGAAAGACTAAGCCAATACAAAAATAAAGAGTTCATAAAAATGTTGAATTTTTTATACGTTAACTCAAAAAAGTCTACACTCTTCGTTATAAGTCGGTAGTTGATTTCTGAGACTAAATTGTAAACTAGATAAACTCATCTTTAACAGAAAGTTTTTGAAAAATGTATTGTAATCACAATTAATATGTTCTAAGGCAGTACGTTGATTTAAGAAAATATGAAGGAAGTCAAATTTCATAATAGAAGAAGGATGAAAGACCAGCCATAACTAATAAAAATTCTAACAAATTTCATCTATTTGAATCAAATAGAAAGACAAAGCCAACACAAAAAGAAAGAGTTCATAAAAATGTTGAATTTTATATACGTTAAGTCAAAAAAGTCTACACACTTCGTTATACATCTGAAATTGATTTCTGAGACTAAATTGTAAACTAGATAAACTCATCTTTAACAGAAAAAGTTTGAAAAATGTATTGTAGTCACAAATAATATGTTCTAAGGCAATACGTCTACTAAAAGTTACATTTCTATGTACGTTGATTCAAGAAAATATGAAGGAAGTCAAATTTCACAATAGAAGAAGAATGAAAGACCATGCAGAATTAATCCAAATTCTAACAATTTTCATCTATTTGAATCAAATAGAAGACTAAGCCAATACAAAAATAAAGAGTTCATAAAAATGTTGAATTTTTATACGTTAACTCAAAAAAGTCTACACTCTTCGTTATAAGTCGGAAGTTGATTTCTGAGATTAAATTGTAAACTAGATAAACTCATCTTTAACAGAAAGTTTTTAAAAAATGTATTGTAATCACAAT
>NW_020619882.1:0-1232 GCF_003573695.1 Papaver somniferum
TGAGTCAAGATTTCCTGGGGAATCTGGACGCTCTTGACAAGTCTTTACTATGATGCACTCAGTCCAAAGAAACCCCACTAAGGGTGTGGTCTTGTAACCATAAACCATATCGTTGGAGGGATAAAAGGCCGCGAAAACAACTGATTGTTGCATCCCTGGATGGAAGGAGCCCACCTTAACCCGGTAGGGGTAAGCTTACTTGAAGGGACAGTTAGGGGGAATATAAAGGACGGAACCCTCCATTAGGGAGATGAATTGTGTCAAAGACGTAAATATCACGAGGTTTTTTACTCACGGGAGTACCAGGCTTGTCGTATTTGCACATCAATAAAACCTGCAGAGGAAATGATACAAGAAGATGATAAGGCAATATCAATGGGTCATTACATGAAAATGTAAAGACCTCCTGCGATTTTTCCGCCAAACCAAATAGAGGAAAAATAAGACCTCTATATAGGGAGGCGAAATAAGACCACACAAGAAACAGAAAGACCTACATATTGTGATTATAATATTATTATGCGATACTAATAGTGCAGGAATAAGGAAGAGAGGCACTAATACAATACGATACAATGAACTAAAGATGGAAAAATAACAAAGGTGCGGAATATGAAGAACAATCCAATGAGCATGAGAGGAACAATAAGTGCGCGAAGAGGAACACATATACTAAAGACATAGCCAAAGAAATGAAGAATGGAAGAAATTTGAAGTAACATCTACATTAGCGCGGCAAAATAAGCTAAGTAACACAAACATTATCTACACAATCCATAAATAATAGATAAGTATTCTCATCATATAAGCATCACACTCTCATCATGAAAGCATTGCATAAAGAATTTCATGGCATAAGCATCGCATACACATTTCATGGCATAACCATCACATAAACGTTATAATTTCCCAAGCATTTTCCGAATTTTTGTAAGTATAGAATAGTATCACATGGTAAAACACGAAAGAATCAATACTATGCAGGAAGCCGAGGCAGGATAAATAGGATGACATAACCAAAGGAGTATGCGATTATTTCGCTTAATTATTTTGCATCCACAACTTGGAGCAATTATACCACCGCATGAGAAGAAAAGATGAGGCAGAGGCAACATAAGAATGAAGGACAGAGGCAAAGCCATCATATCGCATGAATTGGAATCAACCTCATACACAAACGAAGAACATGGAACTTGGAAGAAAATAATCAGCACCAACGGTTACTATCAAAG
>NW_020619883.1:0-304 GCF_003573695.1 Papaver somniferum
CTTTGAATTTTTCCTAAAAACCCTAAAATCACTAAAGAGCCTTGAAAGAGCTATGAGAAACTCTAAAAAGCTCAGCAAGACTCCAAAAAGCTTTTGAAAGCTTAAATTTAATTATACTCCGTAGCACTGGGATGTACAAGCTAGGAGATTCGCTAAATAATGATAATAACAAATCCCTACAATAGTGAAGATCAACTTTGAATGTTCTCTAAAAAGCCTTGAAAACTCTAAAAAAATCTTGAAAACTCTAAAAAGCCCTAAAATATCTAAAGAGCTCCGAAAAATCTAAAGAGCTCTGAAAAAC
>NW_020619884.1:0-886 GCF_003573695.1 Papaver somniferum
ATATTTTTCTAGATCTACAAAATTTAGGTTCAAAAATGGAAATTTTATGGAAGAAATCACACTTTCAGGGAGTAAACATCATCAACAATTCAAATACATGAAAAGAGTGAGAGAAAAAATTAGTTGTTGTGGTGAAATCTAAGGAGAAAATGGAAGTTTCAGTGGAAGATTTTCATGTTCAGGAGAAGAAGGCAAATGTAAAAGAAGTTAAGGAAGGACGAAGAAAAGATAAGAGGCAGATGCTGCAATTTCTATCACAAACAGAAATTCGCACAGATGCTTTGAGCTGGAGCGAGTAAGCGATATGTCACGGGTTCGAATTTCGCAGAGACACATATTTTTCATTTTCTTCTCATTTGCATGGGAGAATAAAAGAATAATAGAAAAACATTGTGCATTTATTTCGCAAAGAGATTCTTGAACAGTTGGTCAAGAGAACAATATGTACGTTCGTTGTCGCAAGTTCGAACTTCCCTGCGAGCATAGTTTTCTTCTTTTTACAGATAGCGAAAAAATGAATAATTTCGCAATATTGTTTCATTAGTTCGCAAACAAGAGGTAGCACAGTTGGTCAAGCTTCGCTAGAGTGAGTTGTAAGACTCGAGTTCGAATCCCTCATCAAGCTTAATTTTTCGCACATTTTTGAAATCCTAAAGGCGAAGAAATAGAATAAAGTACAGCACTGTGTGTTTCTTTCGGAAGCAACAAGTAGCGCAGATGGTCAGAGAAGGAGTATGCAAACTAGAGGACATGGGTTCGATTCTCCCTGCGACCAAATAATTTTTGCTTCGCAAATATTCATTTCGCAGAGTTGATATTTGATTACTTCGCACAGTCTTTGATTATTTCGCAAGAGAGGGTTAGCACAGTTGGTCAGGAGGCATGA
>NW_020619885.1:0-736 GCF_003573695.1 Papaver somniferum
ATTAATATCTTATTAACTTATAAATATATTTAACTTCCATAAACATATAACATAGGTTTAGAAAGTTCGGATGAACAGTTAGACGGTGATATCACTCAAGACTTGCAAAATTTGATCGAAAAGTTAGATTATCATAATGTCAAGATGCCCTAAATATCTGGAAGAAAATGAAGTTACACAATTATTGATTGACGAAGAAATAATTGAGAGTGTTATGGGAACTGATAAACATGGGAAAGAAGATGATGAAATTTCTATGCGTATCGTCTACTTTTCTTGAACTCTCTGGAACTTTTTTCTGCTCTTAACCTCACCACTCCACACCTTTTGCTAAGATTTTAAGAATTTTTCTGTGATAATGACTATAAGCACATCATACCCTAGACCTAAATTTATACAATCATTTAGAAACTGGAGTTCTAGTCGAATTAGGAGGTATTGATAGTTTCCTTTTTTTTAATACTAATATCAAGAACTTACCAAAAATAAATAAATACTGATATAGACTATCGAGAGCGAAGGTTCCTCCTTCGGGGATGGTGATCCGGATGGGCTTCTACACAAAAGTATTGGGCATTTTCCCCTTCTAATTGGGCTCTGGGAAAAATAAGAAGAAATGGGAATATTCAAATGTTGTGAGGCATACTAATGATGATACCATCTAGGTATGCTTATAAGGGGTGTCCTATCTGTGATAAAATTACTTAAATACCCTGTAACCTAAACTAAAAAAAAA
>NW_020619886.1:0-376 GCF_003573695.1 Papaver somniferum
CTCTTAACCTCACCACTCCACACCTTTTGCTAAGATTTTAAGAATTTTTCTGTGATAATGACTATAAGCACATCATACCCTAGACCTAAATTTATACAATCATTTAGAAACTGGAGTTCTAGTCGAATTAGGAGGTATTGATAGTTTCCTTTTTTTTAATACTAATATCACGAACTTACCAAAAATAAATAAATACTGATATCGACTATCGAGAGCGAAGGTTCCTCCTTCGGGGATGGTGATCCGGATGGGCTTCTACACAAAAGTATTGGGCATTTTCCCCTTCTAATTGGGCTCTGGGAAAAATAAGAAGAAATGGGAATATTCAAATGTTGTGAGGCATACTAATGATGATACCATCTAGGTATGCTTATAA
>NW_020619887.1:0-433 GCF_003573695.1 Papaver somniferum
TTATTTAGGGGGGCGAATTAAGAGATTTTTCTTTTAATTAGTAAGATTTTTAAGGGATCACTAAGGAATTAACCAAAAACAAGGGGCGGGGCCACCCCTGAGCTCTGCATAGCTCCGTCCTTTTTACCTTTTCTTTTAGGTCCATTCAACACTTTTATCTAAGAATTAAACCATTTTATGCTGCAGTATTCCTAAAATTTTGAAACTGAGCTGATTGTTTATTTTAATTAGTACAGGTTTGAGGGTTTATTTTGAAAATTTTGAAAAGTATACACCATGACCGTAGGGCAATTATTTTTAGAACGAGTAGTTTAGAGTTTGGGAGTCAGTTTTTTTTGTACCACCAAATAGCCCCGTCCAGTTCAACTAGTTAATTTAGGATCAGCTTGTACTTCAATGTTTATATGCTGCTTTTTCTATCTATATCATCAGG
>NW_020619888.1:0-376 GCF_003573695.1 Papaver somniferum
AACCGACTGCATTGTAAATTTTGTCAACCACTATGATTCTTTTATTTTTGAACTTAAAAATGATAATTATATATGTGCGCGAGTAAATTATTTAACGTTCAAGTTAATTCACCTCTTCATATGACTCTGCATCTTCATGCTCATGTGGTACAGCCTCGCTTTCTCTAATCGGTATACCACTCGGGCACATCCGTTTGCATGGAGGATTCTATAGTTTTGGTAAATAAATTTTTAAATTTTTAAATTTTAACAATAAAATCAATTAATTACTATGTATGCGCACCTCTTCAGTAATAGCTTTTCCCTTTCCCTTTGGTGCTCGTCGTCGTTCTGCATCTGCTTCTCTTTCAATTTGTGCTCCTTTCTCACGATGCTC
>NW_020619889.1:0-748 GCF_003573695.1 Papaver somniferum
ATGGAATTTTTGAATGAAATCGCCGAAAAGACCCAGCAATGGGAATATAGTAGGGAACCCAAGAAAACAATTCTTCTAGGTAAAGGAAACGTTAATAGGGTAGAAGGAGGCTATGAATCAGATGCCAAAATTGCTGCTATAGAAAAAAGGTTAGAAGCCTCAGAATTGGGTCATACTAATGGTAGAATAGAGCCTTTTTGGGAAGGCCAAAATAATGAAGAGCAAGCCAATGCTCTCTATAATAACACTAGGTTTGATAACCGTCAGAAGTTTGACCAATATTCAGAAACCTATAGTCCTGGTTGGAGAAACCATCCAAACCGTTCATGGTCTAAGGGCCAGAGTCTAGGTCAGTTTAGTAATTCTAACCAGATTTTGGTTACACTAAGAATTCATCAGGCCCAGAAAATAAAACGACTAGCTTAGAGGAATCTATTAAGATTTTAGCAAAAACTCAGGATATGTTAGCACAGAGCCAAATTAGTTTTCAGCAGTAAACCAAGCAGAACTTTCAAACTAATGCTCAGAGCCTTGCTAATCTAGAACTTCAAGTCGGCCAAATAGCTAAGACCTTAAGTGAGAGAGATAACGGAAGGCTCCATAGTCATACTACCCCCAACCCTAGAGGAGTTCATGAAGTAGGTGCAAAACCATTTAATCAAGTGAATTCTGTTACAACCCTTAGGAGTGGTAAAACGGTAGACAATAGGGTAGCCAAGCCTAATAGTGGACATACTGTAGATCCACC
>NW_020619890.1:0-842 GCF_003573695.1 Papaver somniferum
TTAAGAGGGCATAGCATTTCATTTTAAGGTATGGGAGATAATCCGACTGGAGCAAAATTTGGGAAAAAGTCACTTTTTGTTGCCGCAAAACATTAGAAACTAGAGAAACTTGTAAGTATTTTTGAGAAATGTTCGCCTATGTCTTTACTAGGACTTGTTAAGAGATCATAGCATTTAGTGCTAAGGTATGGGAGATAATCCTCCTGAAGCGAAATAATCTCGTCCAGAATTTGGGAAAAAGTCAATTTCTGTTACCGCAAAACATCAGAAATTAGAGAAACCTGTAAGGATTTTCGAGAAATGTTCATCATGAGAAATATTCGCCTATGTCTTTACTAGTACATTTTAAGAGGTCATAGCATTTCGTGCTAAGGTATGGGAGATAATCCGCCTGAAGCGAAATAATCTCGTCCAGAGTTTGGGAAAAAGTCACTTTCTGTTGCCGCAAAACATCAGAAACTAGAGAAACCTGTAAGGATTTTGTAGAAATGTTCCCATCAGAAATGTTCGCCCATGTCTTTACTAGTACCTGTTAAGAGGGCATAGCATTTCGTTCTAAGGTATGGGAGATAATCCGACTGGAGCAAAATTTGGGAAAAAGTCACTTTTTGTTGCCGCAAAACATTAGAAACTAGAGAAACCTGTAAGGATTTCTGAGAAATGTTCTTCATGAGAAATGTTCGCCCATGTCTTTACTAAGAATTGTTAAGAGGGCATAGCATTTCTTTCTAAGGTATATGAGATAATCCTCCTGGAGCGAAATAATCTCGTCCAGAATTTGGGAAAAAGTCACTTTTTGTTGCCGCAAAACATTAGAAACTAGAGAAACCTGTAAGGATTTT
>NW_020619891.1:0-518 GCF_003573695.1 Papaver somniferum
ATTTTTGATTTGGTTTACAAAACTTGATAGAATCGCAGAATTACAAAGATTTCACAACTACAAAGATTTCAGAGTTACCATGTATTAGAATTTCTCATGAATATTTATTTTGATTCAAATGATATGATATTATGAGAATGAAAGAATGAATGAAAGAGATGACAGAGATGAAAGAATGAATGAAAGAGATGACAGAAATGAAAAGATGAATGAGAGAATAAAGAAACGCGAACATTTTGCAGAAACAAATAGACGCGAAAATTTCGCAGAAACGCGAATAAAATTTTGCAGATAGGGGCGAACCTTTATGGCGTACACCCTAGTTCACGAATAAAATTTCGCAAGAGGCAAATGTAAGACCTAAAGTACGTCATATAAGGGGGTACCTGTGGCATGGCTCAGGGAAAGGTTACACCTCCCCCCAATAAAACCCATCCGGGAGAGGCACCTTGGATTCTCAGCCTAAGCATATGACTTAGGTTGGGCGACTAAGGTAATAAGGACTCTCCCAAGGAGTG
>NW_020619892.1:0-584 GCF_003573695.1 Papaver somniferum
TCATCCATCTTGAATCAAATTGAAAGACAAAGCCAACACAAAAAGAAACAGTTCATAAAAATGTTAAATTTTATATACGTTAACTCAAAAAAGTCTACACACTTCGTTATACGTCAAAAATTGATTTCTGAGACTAAATTGTAAACTAGATAAACTCATATTTAACAGAAAAAGTTTGAAATATGTATTGTAATCACAATTAATATGTTTTAAGGAAGTACGTCTAGTAAAAATTGCATCTCTATGTACGTTGATTCAAGAAAATATGAAGGAAGTCAAATTTCATAATAGAAGAAGGATGAAAGACCATGCAGAACTAATCCGAATCCTAACAAATTTCACTATCTTAAATCAAATAGAAAGACAAAGCCAACACAAAAATAAAGAGTACATAAAAATGTTGAATTTAATATACGTTAACTCAAAAAAGTCTACACACTTCGTTATAAGTCGGAAATTTATTTCTGAGACTAAATTGTAAACTAGATAAACTCATCTTTAACAGAAAAAGTTTGAGAAATATATTGTAACTACAATTAATATGTTCTAAGGTAATACCTCTAATAAAAATTTCATTTCTATGT
>NW_020619893.1:0-584 GCF_003573695.1 Papaver somniferum
CATGGAGAGAACAATATATGTGATTGTATTGAGATTAACTTTTACTAAAAGCCTTGAAGTTGTTGTCGAACTATATCTTATTCTTCTTGATTTTTGCTAAGTCTCTTCTTCTTGAGTTTTTTTTCCAAGGCTTTGTGTTGCAAAGATTAATCTATCCAAATGTATCATCCAGAAAAATAACATCATTTTTCATTCTTTATATTTTTATTTTTTTGCGAATGAGTATATATTTATTGAAAATATATTGAACAGAATGGCAGGTGGCAGGCGCATCGTACATGCGTGTTATACTAGTAATAGAAAATTAAAGAAGGATTTAGGAGTACCTTCTCAGTTCTGATGTCTGATTGGAAAATAAATGAAAATATTAGCATACCATCCTATTACATACGATAGTTATCCAGGTGTATCTTAGAAAACGAATCCGATTGAAAGAAGAATGACAGAGGTGTATAACCAGTTTTAAAGATGGAGCTTTCTTCCAAAAAAAAAAATCAGTGGTTAAGCTTCGTGTTGATAACGTAATGCAGAAATAATAAGGAAAGAGAAAGAGG
Source organism: Papaver somniferum (assembly GCF_003573695.1). Classification (NCBI taxonomy): domain Eukaryota; kingdom Viridiplantae; phylum Streptophyta; class Magnoliopsida; order Ranunculales; family Papaveraceae; genus Papaver; species Papaver somniferum. The sequence continues at coordinate 555 of NW_020619893.1, forward strand.
CATGGAAAGAGAAGGATTCTATTGATATGA
>NW_020619894.1:0-639 GCF_003573695.1 Papaver somniferum
ATTTTTGCTTCGCAAATTTTCATTTCGCAGAGTTGATATTTGATTACTTCGCATAGTCTTTGATTATTTCGCAAGAGAGGGTTAGCACAGTTGGTCAGGAGGCATGAATCCAAGCAGCAGGTTACAGGATCAATTGTTGCTTCTCTCATTTTTATTTTTATTATGCGAAATTTATACAGAATTGCCTCTTACACAGTTAGAATTTGATTACTGAACTTTGATTATTTCGCAAAAGAGGCTAGGAACAGTTGGTATGGTGCGAGAAAATACAAGAAGCAGATCAAGGGTTTAAGTCTCACTTCTCACACATCTTTTTTCTGCGCGAAATTCATACATTTTAAGGCATTTATTCACTTCTTTGACAACAATAGCGACTCACATGAAAGATAAGTACCACCTCCTTGAAAATTTTACTTTATACTAGGAACGAATAAAAAGATTTTTGATTTGATTTACAAAAAGCGATTCAATCGCAAGATTACAAAGATTTCAAGATTTCAAAGACTATAAAGATTACTAAGATTTCAAGATTACAAAGACTTTAAAATTACAAAGATTGCGAGATTTCAAAATTACAGAAAACTGAGAAAATTCAATTTATATATTTCTTTAGAATATTTCTTTTGCAGAGAATAAAAA
>NW_020619895.1:0-520 GCF_003573695.1 Papaver somniferum
CATCACTGCCATGTATGCAACAGCGCGCGTTTCGTTCAAAGCTTGTTTCGTCAATAACTTCTTCGTTTTAAGTCCGAATTAAGTGATTTTTGGCTCGTTAGAATCGTCTTTCAATTCCCTACAACATGGAAACAAAAAATCCAGTGTACTAGAAACTTGGATGTGGACTTAGAGCAGTAACATGATCGGGTTCGAGGTTCGTAGACAACGACCTGATCGGGTTCAAGGTTCGTGGATAGCGACATGATCGAGAGTTCGGTATGAGGATTGCTTAGACCCTTAAATATTTAGACTTGCATAAAATAGAAAGCACCTAAAGCCTCACCTTGCACGTGAGCACTTAAGTCCTGCTTTCGCAAGCATAAAATCTCGTCTTGCACGTGAGTAAGAAAGACTTGTACCTTGGAAAGCATAAAGTCTCTTCTCAACCACGAGCCCAACGCCTGATGTTGGTCCAAAGACTCGTACTCAACACAAGAAATACAACCAGCCTTCCCGAGCAGCGAGCGCTACAGCCTTG
>NW_020619896.1:0-420 GCF_003573695.1 Papaver somniferum
GTTGGTGATGCCGTTTGGTCTCTCCAATGCTCCTAGTACATTTATGCGCATAATGAACGAAGTATTAAAACCATTTTTGGGTAAGTTTGTTGTCGTTTATTTCGATGACATCTTGGTTTATAGTACTAACTTGGATTGTCACTTGTGTCATCTTCGTGAGGTCTTAGTAGTTTTACGCCAGCAACATTTCTTTGCTGCTCCAAAGAAGTGTGTTTGTTGTACGGATCGTATTCTGTTTCTTGGATACGTCATATCCAAGGATGGCATATCGGTGGATGAGTCTAAGGTCGATGTTGTACGTACTTGGCCTTGCCCCCAAACAATCCATGAGGCTCGGAGTTTTCACGGGTTTGCGTCTTTTTATAGGAGATTTATTCCCCATTTTAGCACGATAGCAGCGGCAATCACGGACTGCATGAA
>NW_020619897.1:0-4865 GCF_003573695.1 Papaver somniferum
ATTTTTGGTGGCTACATAATGGTTATGTACCAAATTTTCGAAAACATTGCTTAAAAAGACAGTTTCCTCCGATTTTTTTCGCAAAAAACTTAAATTTGGTATTGTTGTTTGTACTCGTTGTTAGCTCTCTTTAAAAGCTTTCCAACAATATAAAATTTTTAAAATTCTAAGTAGCGTTTTTTTAAATATGTTATATCCAAGTTGAGTTGTCAATTATACCCCTGAAAAATTAGGATGCATAATCCGTTATGCAGACATTTTTTAAGATTTCGTATAATTACGGGTGTCACTGAAATTAAAATTAATCTTGGACATGACAATAAGAATATTATTTCTTTTGAACCTGCGCCTAAGTTCCCCTTCTTAAAAACATGTATGGGTACTTCTAGTCTTGTAATGTGGGATGTACTTTTCTAGTTTTATATGAATATATAAAATCTATTTACCTCGCAAAAAGAATAAAAATAAATTAGAGACGAACTTTCAATTACATAGCACTGCCACCCGAACCTCAGCTCATCCAAAGATATTTTGAGAAATTTTTTTGATGGGGCAAATATGGATGGGGGCATATGAGACGAATAGGAATACGACACTTGTCTTTCTTTTTCTTACCATTTTCAACTAATTGAAGTCTTCAATTTATATACCTGATTTTCCCTTCCACAAGTGTATTTGTTTGTTCCTCCGTTGATTATCCTATTAGTTTTGAGATCTTATTATCACCATACTGCAGTGAGAAAAGTTCATCACTGGATCATTTTGATTTATCAATAATGAGGAGACTTAGTTAAAGTGTAATTATAGGATGAGGATTCTTAAGAGGACTTGAGCTACCATTACAGATCTTCAAAATCAATTTAGCCTCAAACTATTCAAAAATGGGTGTATAATTTATTTATTTTTACTTTTTGATCATATACACGTTTCTTTGTTAAGGCCTTACTAGCTAACGGCATAGTAAAGAGAAATAACAATTTTGTCAAGGAAAAGAGAGAAACAAGTTTCTTCACCCATTAGATTTACATAATCCAACGATATAAACTCCATTGTTAGAAGATAATTGGATAAGTATATTTTTTTTACCTTTCTAGCAACATTCCGTACGTGTTTAAGCAGAAAACTACCATTATTATACTCCCCCCTTTTAGCAATATTCCATCCATGTTTAAGATGCAGAAAATTATCATCATTGTAGAAAAAATGAGTGCACATTCGTGTCATCAGTTAAATAATAAACCAATCTGAAAAATATGTGAAATATACACTCGTTAGAAAAGTGTAAATATATTTGGACTCGCAAAAGATTTTCCAACAATTAATGACATTAACAAAATTTAAGGAAGGAAAAATCGGGTGTCGCAACTAAAGACTTCGATTAGTTAAAAATGGTAACAAAAAGGACAAATGTCGAATTCCCATTCGTCCTCCCTATCCCCATCGGTATTTCCCCATCAAAAATTTTCTCGGATATTTTGAGGTCCCACTGCCCTCTTTGCTAAATCTAGATGTTGCAAGTTCTACTAGTTGTTTAATCAATGTCGTTTATGTATAACCTTCTGTGCTTTTCTTAATCCCCGAGCTTCCATTCCAGTGGAACAAACATTGCTACTAATAATTAAACCCTAATTATAATTGGAAATCGAGATGAACCCTACTGACAGAATTCCCTTTATAGATGGCTTTTTCAGAAGAAGAAGGAAGAAAAGCTGAAAGGAAGTAAGTTACTTCAAGTAACGCAAAGTAAAGTTTCTCCAGATAAATTTTCCTTTAGTTTAGGTGAAAAAAGTTATTCATCTCCAATAGTGTTGTTTGTGATCATTTTCTTATCAAACGTAAATTTTATGTTTAGTAATTTTAAGATTTTGTTAGATCTAAAAATGATTATTTATTGTTCTTTAATTTTAGTAAATAAAATATATTTTTAATTAAAAAAAACTGACTAGGATGGTAGACAATGTCAAGGGGAATGTGGGAAACTAGATATTCCCCTTGACATTTTCTACCTAAAGTCATGCATACATTGATTTATGACATCCGAGTTGGAGAATGATTTTAGAGAAAAAGGATGAGCATCTTAGGTGGATTTTGATATTTATCTCCACACACATGCCATTGGAGAAGCTCTAGGTGATCCTCTGGTTTTAGAGGTTCTATTAGAGGATATAGACATTCTAGTCACCATTATCTAAGGTTAGGATTTAACACTTGGTTTTATAATCAATGGTTCCAAATATTCTCAACCAATAAATTTTATACACCTATACTACTGAATAAATCGACGAGTTTTACAATGGAGAAGAAAAATTTCGGCTTTGACAGATTTTGCACTGCATGCCTCATATATCTTCCCTCATTTAAAACACTAAGTCATATGAGCTTCCACGTTGCACGGTGAGTGTGACATACCCCTCAAATTAAATTAGATAAAACTTTGAACTAGAGCAATTCTGGAGAGGACAAGTGGCAGGACTTTATTGGTCGGAGCATTAAAACATACATTACACTCCGTTTACACCATGTATTTAATTGGCCGTTTGTAACACCGTTAGCAAAAAGTCTCACAGAAAGTCTCACACTGATCATCAAAAATCAAATAGCCAATGGATAACAAAGGTTGATGGAAAAACATGCCGAAATTGTAGCCCTGCTCAAATTCATGCGCCATGTTTTCTCCTTGTAATATGTGCTAGCTTCCATAGCCACACCACTATACACATTTTAGTATTATATCTTTATTCTTTAAACTCTTGAATTGTCCAAGAGATACCTTTTTAATTCCTCACAACAGATCTTCACCAAAGTAGGAACGTATCCGCATTACAATTGACCAACCTGTTTCTCCAAACGGTCTTGCACTTCAACCATCTCCGATCGACTTCAAATGGTATATAACCAAGCAACTCTTTGACTGAAAGTTATCGAAAAAAATCAAAAGATCTCAAACTATCTAGGTTCTCCATAAGAAACAATACGAGAGAAACTCCAAAAAAAATTTCTCGATACAATGTCAAACTTCATCACAGACAAACAAACCCTACAAATTATTTTGACAAACTTCTTCTTATACAATAATAAGAATCCATAGCTCCACCACAACCAATATCACATCTTATCCAACGATCACTGTCCTGAAACTATTTGTAGCCACACGCTTCAAATACTAAGACTGAATATCAAACTCTTCGCTACTGGAACATATTGAACACTGGAAAACGGACAATACATCCAAAACGAAACCTACTACGAGGTTTTCCAAAATCCTTATTGTAACAAACAACTAAGGCCGAACGAGTATGAATTTATCTTCGTATTCTTCAACTTCAGGTTAAAGAAAAATAACAACATAATCCAACTGATGACAATTGATAATTAAATTATTGTTTCCCTTGATATGGAACAATAATGAGACTTTGACATGCTTGTATTCCATCTCTACTTCCACATATATACAAACTAATATTTGTATCCCAACTACGATATTCTTTCCTTCTTGTGTCTTGCCAAGCACCGATTAATTGAAAACCACTCTAAGCAGGTATTTCAAACAGTTCACAAGAATATGGTACGAAGAATAGAAAATAAATAAACTTACTTAGATACATGCATAGGGTTTATGCTCCAATAAGAATCAATGCCAAATCTCCAATGTAGAGCACCATAAAAATCAAGACCATACATCTTGATCATACCGAATGCAGATCACCTGATATAATCCCATTCCTTTAGAAGCACGCTTTACTTTGCTTTATTCCAAAACTGATAAAATCAAATCCTACACATACTTGATAACATCAAACTCTGCATCTTCGGAAGCTGTAACATTAAACCCTTACATACTTGATTAAACCAAATCCTCCGTCTTCAAACTTTTCTTGCAAATCAAGAAAACCCAAAACTTCTCTCTTCAAATCTTTTATCCAACCTAAAACTCTGACACCGATTGTTTGGGCAATTGGTATCCAACCCAATGCTCTGATACCAATTGTAGGGGTTCAGAGCCATCTACGTGCTAATCTTGCGGAAACATATTAGCTAACAAGAAACACTTGATCTCTCGGATTGCTCCATGAACCTTACTATGATCTAGGATAAGAAGAAGAGAACGAGAACCACTTACATAGATGCAAGACATAAACAAAGCAACAAGAAGTAAAGTACTCACAGATTTAACGTGGTTCAACAATATACACAATGTGTGTGATATTGTCTACATCCACCAAAAAGATACGACCTCTTTAGCCATTATAGAATCACCACTGAGAATTACACAACTGACTGACTATATCAATCCATCGACTCACTACAACGTGACCAAGAATTCTCACAAGCACCCTATAAGATCCAAACTACCGTCTTCACCCATACGAGATAACTTTTACCACATTATCTACCACTACGAGATGTTCTTCTCTACACCTCCTGATATAGATTATCATGGACGCCTTCAGCTCAACACCAATAATTTAATCCAGCACCACCAAGATGATCATCTCCTTGACAAGATGTCTTACCAACATTTCCACATGAATACTCCATAACGACATATCTTCCAACGTCGATAAGTATCCCATAAGCACCATAATGATGCATTCCTTCCACCATTAGGTCTCTCATATAACCACCTCAATAGGTGGGATGAATCCCTCACATCTCTACGAGATTTACATTGAGGATTTCATGACTAAAACACTTAGTCTAGACCTCCTTATATAGGAATCACAAACTTGGTTCTTAAGGAACCATGATCACTTAGGAAACCCATCTTATATATGGAAGTTGTTCTAAACTAGCTACGTTTCCCAAACAGAGCCTTTCCAGAATCTTCTAGAACTTGGTCTTTTCCTTGACCTAAAATAGGAAAC
>NW_020619898.1:0-431 GCF_003573695.1 Papaver somniferum
ATTTTTGTTGGAATCTCGTTCATGATTTTTCTGAGGCTTCTCTCACTGGTAAACACGATCGTTTTACTCGAATCCCCTTAGTCGGCGCCAATGTTTGTACCCAAAATAAATTCTAGGCCCTAAACACGATGATTTGATTATGATTAAGGTTAGAAAAACGATCAAAAATAAATAAGAAGACAAGAATTTACGTGGTTCGGAATGTGTTGCCTGCATCCACGGAAGAACGGAGAGGTATTTTATTGATGTATTTGATACAAGGGTGTTTTTCTCCGGGTTATCTAACCTAATATTCCCTCTATTCTTGGGTTTAGGATACATGTATTTATAGAGTTTATGTAACCCTAATTTTGATGTAAACTTCATGTGCAAGCAACTTTGGAAACAAGCCTTCGGGAAACTTCTAGAATCTTCCGTCATGGGCTGGCAAG
>NW_020619899.1:0-475 GCF_003573695.1 Papaver somniferum
ATTTTTGTTTCCACTAAGGGCTTGGGCTTAGGGATCGAGCTCGTGCTTGCGCTATGGACTTTGGTCAACCAAGACTTTCCTTTTTTGAAAAAATTTCTTTTGATTTATTTCCTAATCATTTTGAAAAACACAAAAAATTCTGTCTTAAAAATAGGGGGCGTGTGACCTGGGTGAATTTATTCTCTTACCAAACACATTTTTCTCAACGGATTTATTTGCATGGATGTCGACATTTTCTTACCGGTTTTTGAATGTTGATGACAGAATTATGTCGACATCCTGGCAAGAAAGGTATGTTTCAGAAACCCAAATCTAACATTAATAAAATTAAGGGTGAATATTTTTATTTCCACTAAGGGCTTGGGCTTAGGGATCGAGCTCATGCTCGCGCCACGGACTTTGGTCAACCAAGACTTTCCTTTTTGGAAAAATTTCTTTTGATTTATTTCCTAATCATTTTGAAAATCAAAATAAT
>NW_020619900.1:0-1018 GCF_003573695.1 Papaver somniferum
TGTGTATTCTTTTGAACCATCCTCTTAAATTTACCAGTTTATTATATTATTAGATGTTTTAAGCAGTTTCTAGTGTTCCAGGTGACATCTATTAATTCTTTAATTTTAGAGGACTATGAGTTATTGATAACAAGCGTACTATGAAAATAAGCAGTCACCTATACTTCAGTGTATTGTTTTGAACCATCCTCTTAAATTTACCAGTTTTTGTGTATTATTAGATGTTTTAAACAGTTATTAGCATTCTAGGTGACATCTATTAATTCTTTACTTTTAAAGGACTATGGGTTATTGATAACAAGCCTACTCTGAAACTAAGCAGTCTCCTATACTTCTGTTTATTGTTTTGAACCATCCTCTTAAATTTACCAGTTTAGTATATTATTAGATGTTTTAAACAGTTTCTAGTGTTCCAGGTGACATCTATTAATTTTTTAATTTTAGAGGACTATGAGTTAAGCCTACTATCAAATTAAGCAATCACCTATACTTCTGTGTATTCTTTTGAACCATCCTCTTAAATTTACCAATTTTAGTATATTATTAGATGTTTTAAACAGTTTCTAGCGTTCCAGGTGACATATATTAATTCTTTCCTTTTAGAGGACTATGAGTTATTGATAACAAGCCTACTCTGAAACTAAGCAGTCTTCTATACTTCTGTGTATTCTTTTGAACCATCCTCTTAAATTTACCAGTTTATTATATTATTAGATGTTTTAAGCAGTTTCTAGTGTTCCAGGTGACATCTATTAATTCTTTAATTTTAGAGGACTATGAGTTATTGATAACAAGCGTACTATGAAAGTAAGCAGTCACCTATACTTCAGTGTATTCTTTTGAACCATCCTCTTAAATTTACCAGTTTTTGTATATTATTAGATGTTTTAAACAGTTTCTAGCATTTCAGGTGACATCTATTAATTCTTTACTTTTAGAGGAGTATGGGTTATTGATAACAAGCCTACTTGAAACTAAGCAGTCTCCTATACTTCTGTTTATTGTTTTGAACCATCCT
>NW_020619901.1:0-1488 GCF_003573695.1 Papaver somniferum
TCGTATCTCCGCAGAAAGCAAAATACGACTTTTGGAATGGATCTTGGGGAAACGTCGTTGCTAGAGGCAGTATTTTTCCTAAGGTCCCTAACCAGAAAATACATCGACAAGAGCTTCCTGAACATTGTTGTGCTGCCAATATTCTGGAGGTCATAGATCCATCATTCGTGTTAACGGAACCAAGTGGTGAGTTTAAGTTATTAGGGGAAGCTAAAGATGGTTTTGTGGCATGGCCGAAAGATAATTGTTCCATCTCTGATGACAAGGTTAGTTTCTTAGCTATTTTGCTTTGTTAATCAAGTATATAAATTGTTTTACCTAAATCAATCGTGTATTCAGTTTGATTAAAGAATAAATACGAGATAGAAATATATTAACACCTAATGGAACATGAATGCCAGTGTAAATTAGAAAATTGATATTTGGTTACGGATTTTATTATGGGCGTCAGCTGTGAAAAATGGCGCGGCCTTCCGTGAAGTTGGCTTTATCACATTGTTTGAAAAATGACTTTTGTCTGTCTCTTGTTGAGAACTCATATGACAGACGAATAATTCATATGACAGACGAATTCGCCTTGGATTTAGAATATATATATAATACATTTAATCTCTTGCTGCAGGAAACTCCACAACATGGAAAACCTCATAAGCAACCAGAACCAGTTTTAGATTTTGAGAAGAAATTGGACAGTGATAAACTGAATGAGGAGCACCTAGCAGTCAATCCACATTCGGGGAATCATGCATGCAGCCTCTGAAAAGCTTCCTCCGAATACTAAAAAGGCGCAAGGAAGGTTATATGCACCAACTGTGCAGAAGGCATACCAACTTTCAGATGGGCAACAGAGGAAGACAAGGTTTGGCGCGTCGAGAATGTCACAACCTGATCCATTGCATGCAGAGACACCACCATCAAAAAAGTTGAAGAAAAACTGATGATTTTTGGATAAATGCTCTTTAATATATTTTATTTTGCAAACTGTTAGACCAAAGCTCAACATTTTTTACTGTGTTATTAATAATAATATGAATTTTTGGCATATATGAATTTCAGATATAACCACAATTTATAAAGTATATAAGAGAATTTGGATAGTGCCAGGTGGATGGTTTATATGCTCCATATTTGAACGGCTTAGAGGCGTCACACGCGTAATATACACGCTTCGAGATTAATTGGCGTGGCTAAACATAACATAAAGATACATTAAGCAGATATAAATTGGCGTGGCTAAATATCATATAAAGCCACGCTATATGGCGTGTCTATAGGTTCTCCGATGAACGGCTCCCAACGTTACATGTGGACGGTCAACATTACATCTGAACGGTCAATATTGCATCATCTTAAACGAGATCCAATGGTACCTAATACAACCACGTGGATGAAGGTAATTGTAAATTGGCGTGGAAAAATATCACATATAGCCACGCTATATGGCGTGTCTATAGGTTCTTCAATGAACGGCTCACAACGTTACATGTG
>NW_020619902.1:0-474 GCF_003573695.1 Papaver somniferum
AATCAAGTGTTGGTATTCAATACTTGATTTTTTAGTGTTGGTATTCAAAATAACACAACAATACTAATAAATAAATTCTTCCTATGTTAAACTTTGGACTCATCTCAGAAGTAGTTTAGCGAGGCCAGTGTTCATTTTTTTGTCAAATGGGAAGGTGCATGTGAAGAATAGTTGACTCCTAACTAATCAAAACACATAATTTCTTAAGAATAATTATACTCTCATCAAGACACAACGTCAATTTCAGAGTTCTAGCAATTTTAATAAGATTACAAGAAACGGGGACTTGCGCGAAGCCGAGCTTTACCAAATCATGTCGGGAATGGGGCGAGGCGAAGCCGAACTTTACCAAATCATATCGGGACTTGGGCGAGGCGAAGCCGAGCTTTACCAAATCATATCGGGAATATCGGGACTGGGGCGAGGCGAAGCCGAGCTTTACCAAATCATATCGGGACTGGGGAGAGGCGAAGC
>NW_020619903.1:0-337 GCF_003573695.1 Papaver somniferum
ACAAAGCCAACACAAAAAGAAAGAGTTCATAAAAATGTTGAATTTTATATACGTTAACTCAAAAAAGTCTACACATTTCGTTATAAGTCAGAAATTGAGTTCTGAGACTAAATTGTAAACTAGATAAACTCATCTTTAACAGAAAAAGTTTGTAAAATGTATTGTAATTACAATTAATATGTTCTAAGGAAATACGTCTAGTAATAATTGTATTTCTATGTACGTTGATTCAAAAAAATATGAAGCAAGTCAAATTTCACAATAGAAGAAGGATGAAAGACCATGCAGAACTAATCCAAATCCTAACAAATTTCATCTATCTTGAATCAAATAGAAA
>NW_020619904.1:0-816 GCF_003573695.1 Papaver somniferum
TTATTTTTTATTTTTTGTTTTTTTATTTTTATTTTTCTTTTATTTTTGTTTTTCTTTTATGGGCTTGTCTTAATTATTATTATTGTTTTTATTTTTTTTCTTTTATGGGTTGTGCTAATTTATGCTAGGTTTAGTTCAAGATTTTTTCCAAAGCCCAACTTTAAACCAAAAAACAAAATCCCTTATTAAAACCAAAACCCATTCAAAACCAAATCTTCGTAACCCTTGTGGGCCAAAACTGTTTCCGATTGCTCTGACCAACATGTTAGTTAAGGTACCTAGTAGGACATGATTGTGACCTACAGAGACCAAACAAACAGACTTGTTAGAATTAACCCAGACGAACCTATCGAAATTCTAAGTTCCGAGGGAGACAGTCCAGATCAACCAGAAACAATGGGAGAACCCCGTACCCTCAAGGATTATATGTACCCAACTAGAGCCAGTCAACCTTCTTGTATTGTGCTACCCGAGGCTAATGGCCATTATGAGCTGAAATCAAGCACAATACAGATGCTTCCTATTTTTAGAGGTGTTGAGAATGAAAACCCGTACCACCACGTGAGAGAATTCGAGGAAATTTGTGGAACTCTGCGTTTCACTCAAATGTCCGACGAAACCCTGAAGTTAAGGCTTTTTCCTTTCTCCCTGAAAGATAAGGCAAAGGCCTGGCTCTATGCTTTACAGCCTCAATCCATCATGACATGGGATGACCTCATAAAGGAGTTTTTCAAAAAGTTTTTCCCGAACCACAAGACTGCGACAATTCGTCAAAGTCTGAATAGCTTTGTGCAATTAGAGGGTGAGACCTTAGCT
>NW_020619905.1:0-373 GCF_003573695.1 Papaver somniferum
ATTTTTTGGATTTTTATATGTGATAATGTTCTATGATCTGTAAGTGTTCTAATGAGCCATCATTTGTCCAATTCTGACAAAAATTTAAGGTCTAAAAAGCAAAAACCCAATTTTTGCCGTTAAAATGAACCGAAATGTTTTGTGGATTTTTATATGTGATATTGTTCTATGATCTGTAAGCTTTCAAATGAGCTATCATTCGTCCAGTTCTGACTAGAATTTAAGGTCTGAAAAGCAAAAACCAATTCTTGGCGAAAAGCGTAGGTAGCGGTTCATGCTTTGTTTCCGTTAAAATTAACCGAAACATTTTTTGGATTTTTATATGTGATATTGTTCTATGATATGTAAGCTTTCTAATGAACCATCATTCGTC
>NW_020619906.1:0-1117 GCF_003573695.1 Papaver somniferum
AGACCTATAAACTCTAATTTCTTTGTGTCTCACTCTGACAGAGAGCATGGCTGAGAAATCTTGGATATCTATATGATGGATTTTTTTCTGTATGATGTAATTTTTCTGATGGGAAAGGGTATTGAGACAAGCTTTTGGGGGCTCTGATGTGTGATTGAAAGGGTTTGGTTTGTATAGGTTCTGTTTGGTTAAGACACTCGAGTGTTTTAGCTTCATAGTAGCTAATAGGGACATTGGTGTAAACAAATTAGGATATTTTTTTTGAATAACAAGTGCAGGTTTTGATGGAAAGTTGGGTGTCGGGTATTGATGTTCCTATTTTGGTATTACACATCCCCACTTGTGGATGACATCCTGTGTCAGTAGGAACGATTTTTTGGGGACTACTTAAAAAAGGTGGGGGACTACTTTGTGATAGCAATGTCCAACCTACAATGATAAGGGATGTCCTAAAATGTGGAAATGACTAACATACCCTTAACATATATATATATATATATATATATATTACCACCTCCTCCCATCACCTCCACCTATATATATAACCACCTCCTCCCATCACCACCACCGACCACCACCACCGACCACCTTGAACCACCACCATAGCCACCTCTATATATAACTAAATTTAAATCATTAACAAAACAAAATCAAAATCAAAATTATAACAAACCCATTACTTGTCATTCGTTTTTGGTTGCAAAAATGAGAAGTAATCATCAAAAGGAGTTGAAAATGTAAGTAGCAGAGAAAAGTTCGGCTAGGAATTATGTGAAAAGCTTTGTCGAACTAGCCGAACTCAACTTTTAATGGAGGTTTTTCCTTCAGAGAAAAGTTCGGTTACGTTGCAAAAAAAAAATCCTAACCGAACTAAAGTTCGGTTACGTCGCAATTTTTTTCTCCGAACAGAACTTTTCTCTGAAAACCTATATATTGAGTTCGGTTACGTCGCACAACTTTTTCATTTTTTTCCCCAGCCGAACTTTTAGTTCGGTTACGTCGTATTTTCCTAACCGAACTTTTCTCTGAAAGAAAAAACTCAATTAAAGATGAGTTCGGCTACTTGTGTTTTTAGAAATATTCTCGTAAGTAAATAAGTTCTCGTAACCGAACCCTG
>NW_020619907.1:0-1120 GCF_003573695.1 Papaver somniferum
AGACCTATAAACTCTAATTTCTTTGTGTCTCACTCTGACAGAGAGCATGGCTGAGAAATCTTGGATATCTATATGATGGATTTTTTTCTGTATGATGTAATTTTTCTGATGGGAAAGGGTATTGAGACAAGCTTTTGGGGGCTCTGATGTGTGATTGAAAGGGTTTGGTTTGTATAGGTTCTGTTTGGTTAAGACACTCGAGTGTTTTAGCTTCATAGTAGCTAATAGGGACATTGGTGTAAACAAATTAGGATATTTTTTTTGAATAACAAGTGCAGGTTTTGATGGAAAGTTGGGTGTCGGGTATTGATGTTCCTATTTTGGTATTACACATCCCCACTTGTGGATGACATCCTGTGTCAGTAGGAACGATTTTTTGGGGACTACTTAAAAAAGGTGGGGGACTACTTTGTGATAGCAATGTCCAACCTACAATGATAAGGGATGTCCTAAAATGTGGAAATGACTAACATACCCTTAACATATATATATATATATTACCACCTCCTCCCATCACCTCCACCTATATATATAACCACCTCCTCCCATCACCACCGGCGCTCACCACCACCGACCACCACCACCGACCACCTTGAACCACCACCATAGCCACCTCTATATATAACTAAATTTAAATCATTAACAAAACAAAATCAAAATCAAAATTATAACAAACCCATTACTTGTCATTCGTTTTTGGTTGCAAAAATGAGAAGTAATCATCAAAAGGAGTTGAAAATGTAAGTAGCAGAGAAAAGTTCGGCTAGGAATTATGTGAAAAGCTTTGTCGAACTAGCCGAACTCAACTTTTAATGGAGGTTTTTCCTTCAGAGAAAAGTTCGGTTACGTTGCAAAAAAAAAATCCTAACCGAACTAAAGTTCGGTTACGTCGCAATTTTTTTCTCCGAACAGAACTTTTCTCTGAAAACCTATATATTGAGTTCGGTTACGTCGCACAACTTTTTCATTTTTTTCCCCAGCCGAACTTTTAGTTCGGTTACGTCGTATTTTCCTAACCGAACTTTTCTCTGAAAGAAAAAACTCAATTAAAGATGAGTTCGGCTACTTGTGTTTTTAGAAATATTCTCGTAAGTAAATAAGTTCTCGTAACCGAACCCTG
>NW_020619908.1:0-623 GCF_003573695.1 Papaver somniferum
AGTTTTTGTATATTATTAGATGTTTTAAACAGTTTCTAGCGTTCCATTTGACGTCTATTAATTCTTTAACTTTAGAGGACTATGAGTTATTGATAACAAGCCTACGATGAAACTAAGCATCCACCTATACTTCTGTGTATTCTTTTGAACCATCCTCTTCAATGTACAATTTTTTGTATATTATTTGATGTTTTATACAGTTTCTAGCATTCCAGGTGACATCTATTAATTCTTTAACTTTAGAGGACTATGAGTTATTGATAACAACCCTACTATGAAACTAAGCATTCACCTACACTTATGTGTATTCTTTTGAACCATCCTCTTAAATGTACAAGTTTTTGTATATTATTAGATGTTTTAAACAGTTTCTAGCATTCCAGGTGACATCTATTAGTTCTTTAACTTTAGAGGACTATGAGTTATTGATAACAACCCTACTATGAAACTAAGCATTCACCTATACCTATGTGTATTCTTTTGAACCATCCTCTTAAATGTACCAGTTTTTGTATATTATTAGATGTTTTAAACAGTTTTTAGCGTTCCATTTGACATCTATTAATTCTTTAACTTTAGAGAAAACGAGTTATTGATAACAAGCCTACTATGAAACTAAGCAT
>NW_020619909.1:0-401 GCF_003573695.1 Papaver somniferum
TTTTATTTTTTTTTCTTTTCTTTGGACTGGACAATCGGGACATTATTTTTATTTATTTTTTTAAACCCTACGGAAGGGTACCCTTAAATACAAACTGTTTGCAGGGAAGGACGACGATTACTATATCGTCTCGGCCCCTCGGGTTCGTACACGGCATAGGAGTCGTGGCCCGAGTCGACGAAAACAGTTCATCGCCCGTCTGGTACGGGAGGTAAGTCCAATCGAAACACCCGCGAATCTCCTGCAAGCGGGTTACTGTCTGCCTTAAGGTGATAATTGTTTGAGGACGAACCAGACTGTTTTTAAATTCCTAGTAAAGGGCAAGGCCTGGCCAATACAAGATAAGGGTTCGGATTTCATCACCGCTCCCTTCTTGCCCGCCTTAGGAAAACGAAACCTAA
>NW_020619910.1:0-2504 GCF_003573695.1 Papaver somniferum
GATTTGCAGCTTCATATGGTACAAATTGAGAGTGACAACATGAAAGTCCTTGAAGCTACTAGGAAAATGGTGAACAACATAACGAAAAGCTCTACAAGGTTGCAGGATGGAAACAATTTAAATTTTCATGTTTGTATGAAGAGAATACGAACCCTTAACTTAATTCCAACTTCTGAAAACTCTATATCCAGAAGTATGGCGGCAGTAGGTCTAGTGCAGTGTTTAATGAACACATGGTTCAGTAATTCTTTTTTTTGTTATTTGAATTACATACCTGATGATGGTTATGGAAACCGACACCAATAGATGTAATCTTCGGGGTTCCCTTGTTTTCTTATTAAAAAAAAGGTGAATACAGAGGAAAATACAAGTGGGGGGCCTAGTTAGTAAGTTTGCGGATTACATCCGTCTTTGCTTCGTGAAGTTCCATCGCATCCCAAAACCAATTATTCGCGTATTTACGGATTATTATAATAATTTGTCACGTGGTCATTAAATTATCATTTAGTATTATATTTTTAATTTTAATTTTCAAAATTTTACATACAACAATCTGATTATAAGGGTAACCCCTATGATCTTCTAATCTAACAGATGATTGGTCTTCCACGTCAGCTAGGGCAACCTCTTAAGTCCTATGGGATAGATAATCTAGCAACTAGATTAGAAGACCATATCAGTGGGGCCACCATCTAGCATTGAACGGTTCAGCGCTGAGCTCTGTTTGGTTCAACG
This sequence comes from Papaver somniferum, assembly GCF_003573695.1. Taxonomy (NCBI): domain Eukaryota; kingdom Viridiplantae; phylum Streptophyta; class Magnoliopsida; order Ranunculales; family Papaveraceae; genus Papaver; species Papaver somniferum. The sequence goes on from NW_020619910.1 coordinate 736, forward strand.
CTTTAAATCTCAGTCGTTAGATCAGAAAAATTTCTCCCAGCGTCGAGATTACCTTTTCAGCGCTGAATGGGTCAGCTTTTGAATCTAGCTGCTACTTTAACTGCGAGCAAATGCGAGGAGATAGAATTAGCAGGTACATGTGTTAACTTTTTTCCCATACTTATTTTTTTATTTGCAACACTATTTGGCCAATATACTAGCTTAATCTAGTCCGTAGGGGTTAGCCTAATACCAGCAACGAACCTGTTATTTATTTGCAACACTATTTGGCCAATAACTGGGGCCTATGGATTTTTTCATCCATACCATAGAGAATAATAAGAGGTGTCTAAGTTTGATGAAACCACCATTTTACCCTCTTTGAAATTTTAATACTACCAATTTATCCTCATTAAATCCTAATAACAAAAAAAACACTAAGTCAAATCAAAAGCACTTCTATTTCCATCAAAATTAAGAATTCAAAATCAAACGAAAACATCGATAATCGCCAAATTCTCTAAAATAGATAATTTTTCATTTTAGCTCGAATCAGGTATTTTTATATTAAACCAATCCCCTAGAGTAGGTTTCGATAACATGTAATCACATAAACAATCTAATTTTTTAAATCAAAGTTTTTTGGGTTATAAGAATCGGTCTACGTCAATATACTTGTAAGACGATTTCATTTAGAAACGGTTGTTGTTTATGCCCACAAAGACCGATTGTCTTGGATGGGCATTCTGGTTAGAGGAAATGAACCAGAATTGGTTTACATTAATGCCCACATAGCCCGATTCTAATATGGAAAAGATAATTGTTTTCCTGTGTTTTTTTTTAGAATAGGTTTACACGATACATATATAAAAACCGATTCATGTTATGCAATGTTAGGAATCGATTTTTATATATGTATCATGTAAACCGATTCTAGTTAACCAATATGTTAAAAATTATACAAAGCTTTTGGTCGGTAGCCTAGCAACAAGCTGGTCTCCAACGCCTTTTTGGATAGCAACACCTAATTTATGAAAAATGAAACTACCACTACCACTACTAGCGTCATTACTAACTAAACAATTTTTCAGACGCTTGAAAAAACACAAAGTATCCTCACCTAATTCTCCAAGAGTAGTGAAGGCTAGGACTCCCAAACCATGGCCATGTGTAACACACTTGTCCAAGTACTTAGAGTGTTTACCTGAGACCGCATTAGCTATGGCTTTTCCTGGGATGAAAGAGCGAATTCCATCACCTGTGAAAGGCGAGACACCTGTGACATCCATACAAACATCCTTTCCATTTTACCAGTTAAGCACAAGAATATCAGCAGGTTTCAACTCCTTGTCATCATCCGTCAGAAAACCCAAAGAAACTTCCTTACGCTCAGGCACACTAGCTTTGTAACAAATATCGGTGACTACATCATGAACAAAATCATGTCGAAACTTTGGGCCTATATCCTTAGCATAATGGAGTGCGTGATCCCCAAAGATGTCCATGGATTTGTTACAACTCGAGCATAAGTAATTCTCAACAAACAAAGGAATAGGAGACGGTAGCAAAGCACAACTCTAAAATGCCTGGGTCCAAGGCACTGGTTAATCCCACTGATGGGAACTGCCAATAAGTAATCTTGTGCATGCTTGATCTGGTTACACTGCCACAGGATGGAATCTCTTGCAGACATAGAAAATTGGTCAGGGATTTTCTTTTTAACTGCATCAAAATAAGTGACTGCCAGGGAGTGCATGAAGAGGGGGGCAGTATCATCGACACAGTATGTA
>NW_020619911.1:0-978 GCF_003573695.1 Papaver somniferum
TATACTGAAAATCAAGAGAGGTGCTCGTCTTAAAGCTAACTTATCTTTTCTTTGCCGGAAAATTTTATGCTTCCACTTGGTAAATGGCTGAGGAACTTATCAGACTAACTTAGAGCTGAGCATTCTCTACGGTATAGATTTCTTCTATGGATTGGTAGTTCCTTAATGCTTAGCCACTATGTTTGTGTCCAAGGTGAACTTTAATAGATAAGCAAACATTTATTTATCTTAACTACTTGTGCAGGATTATCCGATTACTTATATAAATGAGGGCTCTGGACCACTCAGCTGAAGTGGACTCCTCATTTTTTTTAGATACCTCTAACCTTGCCATCCATCTTATGACTGCGGGCTGCAGTGGACTCATTTTTTTAGATACATTTAACCTTGCCATCCATCTTATGAGTGCTTTAGAGTTTAACTAGTCACATGTTCTAAGAGATTGAATTTTCTGCACTTGATTATTCAGTTTTATTATGCAGTAAACCAGCAAGCCTTGGGCATAAGTTTAGTAGATTAACTACTTATTCGTTCTAATTCTTCTATTACTTAGATAAATAATCAATTGCATCTGTATGCATGTACTTAGATACTGATCATGAAAAAGAGGTTGCAGGAACAGGTGGGATTAGAAGAGAAAAACTGGAAGTTCCCGAGGAAATCATGAAATATTGTGAAGGAATATTTTAAATGGGACACAACAGAAGATTTGGATACCACTGAGACAAAGTATCTTTATTACAATGTTAGTACAGTGGTGACAACTAAAGCTGAATATGAGGATCTCAAACAACAAGTGGAAAATTCGCGGGCGCTATATTCTCGTCTGGAGGACTATAACCTTGATCATGTCAAAGTCTCTGACCCTTCTGTATCTTCTTTACGTTGTTTTCTGAGGGACTCGGGCACGGGTGCGAAGACACTGGTGATGAACCCCGAGGATCATGTCATTGAGGGCCTTCGAATGAGGTCTGATGC
>NW_020619912.1:0-277 GCF_003573695.1 Papaver somniferum
AACAATCATAACATTTTTTTTTTAGACTCGCTAAACAGCTGATCATAATTTTTTTTTTCTTTTTTAGACCCGCTACACAGCTGGTCATATAATAAGATAAAGAGAAAGAGACCCGCTACACAGCTGGTCATGATTTGCAAGGAATTTCTTGAAAAAATAAAGTAAAAAGTTAACCTCTCCCCCACACTGAAACATTACATTGTCCTCAATGTAATTGAGTCATCCAACGCAAATATTAAGATGGGAAATGCAAAAAGTAAAAAAAAAAAAAAAAAAC
>NW_020619913.1:0-4364 GCF_003573695.1 Papaver somniferum
ATTTTTTTTTTTTGATTTGTTAACTTATTGTTAGTCTATTTATGTAGGGTTTTTGTTTTTGGGTTAGGGTTTAATCAATTTGCTTCCCTGCTCTCATACTTGACTATCTATTCGACTAATCCTAGCAAATTAGGATATCTTTATATTAGTTCCCGTGCTTTCTTCTTTGATAGGTTTGGTTCGTACTTATCATGGTTCCATTTTTTGATTTCCGGCTGTTGTATATGTAATTGGGTTTTTAGTTATTGGCTTGTTTGTTTTGTTGAATTTGTGCATCTGTTTCCCCTTTTATCCCAGGTTTATGAAAGCTTTTCAGCAGAAGGTCGCACATTTCGTGTCATTTTTGGTTTTGACTGTACAAGCAGAACAGAAGACACAGGTAAGCCATGTTGCTATATGGCTCTTGGAGTCTGAAAACTCATACCTTATGGACTTTTGCTGCAAACTCATTCGATGATAGCTTATATGGTACTTATTAATGCAGATTACTTGGTGGAAATTCAAAAGGCGATAGCTATTTTGGAACAAGTTCTACCTCCTGTTGCGGGTGACAAATCCATATCCTGCTTTACATTTGGAGATGGTTGGTATAGACGTTTTGTTTTGGTTGATGATTATGGTCTTCTTCTCAGTTCTCTTACGGATATTGATTTTCAGTTATTGTTTTACAGCATTGTCGCTTGACCACGGTGTCACCTGCCTCTTCACTGATGATAGATCGTTTACTGGATATAAAGAGGCATTTGAGGGGTACGAAGTTGCAGATTGCAAATCATATCCTGCAGGTCGTCTTTCAAGTTACATTCCAGCAAATTTATCGATTTTTTTGGTCATTTTCCTGTTGGTTTATGTTTTCCATTTTTCTTTTGGCAGAAAAAAGATCGTTTGGTCCAATCATTGGAAAGGCTACTCATATTGCTAGCGGAGCACCCAGCCAGCCCCATGTTCTGATAATATTTGCCCGTGGACCAGTGAGTTTTTGTCTTCCATCAAAATAGTCTTGCCTTTGGATTTTCATTTCGTTCACAGAACAGTGGATTTTCAGTTCACGTCCAGGATCCATTAGCTTGTAATCTTTGTGTACAGTGACTGGCACTAGGTCTTTCAGTAATGTCTCCAAGTCTGGAGACGATTTAGTACTGCCACACAGGTGTAGTTGGTTCCACATATACACACCCCTGGGTTTTAAATTAGTGTTATGTTAGAATTTAGGTTAAAATCATATACAATAATGCCAGAACGCAATAAGTAGTAGAGAAAGATGCAGGGTAGGTTAGTTGATATAAAAAACGAAAACAACTACTTTCACAAAGAGAAAAGATAGGGCATTAAGTTAAGACCTAGTGGTAGATTCATAAGAAGATAGCTGACGAATTAGAAACAAAAAGAAGAAGGAATGAACCTTTACGATGTCCTGTGGCTGACCAAAAGTGAATCAAAGCATTTATTTCCAAAATTATGGTCCTTGAGTCTTTGCCGGAAAGCTCGAGTGTTTTTTCCCGTTCCATATTGTTTAGTACACTGCATTGGATAGCGCCATTATGTCATGAATTGGGTAACTGATTCTGGAGAAGGGGCTTCAATTCGAGTTGAGCAATCAGGTGTGACGAGATATTATGTATGAAATCGCATCAGACTTTTGAAAAAAAAAAGTAAATGTGTGAGATGTGTTACACTTTTTCTTGTGTTTTCCACTATGACTTATTCCGAAGGAAGAAAACCAACTAAAAGAACAAACTTAAAAGAGACACGCGGACTCCATATTTCCGTAATAGGGATTAACCTTCAGACAATTGGTTGGCAGAGATATATTTATGACAGAAAAAATCTGAAGGCTGCGCTTTCCATTTTAGCTTGTTAAAACATTATTGAGATAGGATAGTCTAAATATCTTTCTAATTAGGAAACTGACTAACTTTGGTCTGATTCTAACGATCCAGCATAAGCTATGGCTTGAGTGTCTTGGATACAAAGGGATACTGAGGTGCCTTCAAGGCATTCCATTCACCATACATATTCCCACTCATCATCAAATAAATTGAAGATTTTTGTAACTATGATATATAGATTGATTGAACAACTGTGGATAGTAGTGGTGGAGCAAGAGTAGTTCTTTGTAAACAAGTTATTAGTGTTATTTCTTGCTCACACAATTACAATGGATATTCATCTGCCTTTTATAGGCTATAGACCCTTGGCTTCCAAGTATACTTCCCTTGGACTCCAAGCATATAAACATCTGTTTGCACTCCAAGTAATCTATAGTATTACTTGGTAGACTAAACTACCTAGTTCACACTTTAGTTTTCTCTAGACTTTCTTCTCTGACTAGTAATCTAGTTCACACTATTTGGAACTGACTAACCTAGTTCTAGTTTGATTTTGTTCACATTGACTTTGACAAACTCTAGTTCGCTGACTATTCTGTTACTTAATTTCCCAATTACAAATTATGATATTCCAACATAAATAATAGTTAGATTTTCCACTTGGACATGTGGTTTTATGGTTCAGTGGTGGCTGCAGGTGAGGAGTAATTATGATGACCTTCAGAAGCCAAGTGTTCAGGAGGAAGATACCTTACTTGCGATTGCACAAGCACGGTAATATTCTGTTCTCCACCTGTAATCTTCATTGCTTTCTTCTCTTTTTTCTCTTAGTCAAGCCCTATCTTATTAGGTTTTTTATGCAGCAAGTACGGATTGTCAATTATTATAGTTGGAGTTGGAGAGAACAGCGGGGAAGTGATGAGGGGTTTGGAGGATAAGAGTTCTAATTTTTGGAGCCATAAGCTTAAATATGTTCAGGTATATATGCAGCAGGGTTATTTTTCGTTTGATTACCATAAGTAGACAGTGAAATGCTGCTGCAGACTGTCTTGCTAAGCATGTTAGAATTAATAAGCTTGCTAGAGAATGCTGGGTATCTCCCCTATTATTTCTCCAACCAGTTCTGCAGGATCTTGTTGAAATGTACTCTCTTCCGTAAAGCTTATAAATGTACCCCATCCTGTCAAACAAAAAGAATGTATACTACTATAGCGTTGATGCGAGCAATGTCAGATACTGCTTATACTTTCCTTGGAACCCTTGAAGAAACTGAAGATATAATGTGAATTTTAACCGATTTAATTGATTGCAATTGAGATTTTATTTTCCTGCTCAGTATGTAGACTTCCGGAAGCTAATGGCAACGGTGCCTGAGCAGAGAAAAGAGATTGAGTTTGGTCTTGCAGCTACTGAGAAGTTGCGTTCAAATCAGCACAGCAACAGGAACAACAAAGTTAAGGAGAACGTTACTACCAAATATGCAGGTTTTGTTGGCTGATCTCCCCCCACCCCCTGCCGGTATGTACAATCTGTTCTCTAGTTATTTTCTTTTTCATTTGTTCCTTTGATTACATCATTTCTGCTCTAAACTGATTTTTAATATGGATAATCAGGTAATGCCAGTTTTCAGCGTACTGTTAGGCGATGTTAGGTGGAATGAAGATGGTCTGCATCTCCTATTTTCGCGTTTCAAGGGGTGCGACTCCACAGTTCCTATATATATATATAGATATATTCCCTGCTCATGTATTTTTGTATATAGAGGAGATCCAATTCCTCTTTCGAACTTTTAAAATTAGCTAGTAACTGCTATGGCGTACTTTGTGTTTCAAGTGGGTCTAATTTTTCTGTATCTCTCTGTGGGTGCCTCTCAAGTCTTAATGTTTCCTGTATTACTGTTACACTGAGTTGCACAGTACAGCCGCATGTGAATGTAATCTTAGCTGAATGTTTGTTGTGTAGATGAATTAGATGGCAAGGAAAATTCTTATGAGAACCAGTTGAAAACCAAATTTGATGTGCCTAAAACTAGGGGTGAGCATAAAAACCGGAACCGCGGATTTAACCCGTATCCGTCCGCAAAATTGCGGATTTCACCCAAACCGTAAGACGTATGGGCCGGACACGGGTGGGATTCTCAAATCCGCATGCGGTGCGGATGCGGTTGCGGTTGTCATTTGAAAACCGCGGATTACCGCAACCGTAGAAAGAAGCAAAGTTTCTTACCTGAGTATGAACCTAGGCCCAAAGAGAAAGAAGTGAAGTTCTTTGATCACTTAGTTAACTAAATGAATTTAGGCCCAAAGAGAAAGAAGTAAAGTCCTTAAAACACTAATTGAATTTAGGCCCAACAAATAAAATCAAAACTAAGTTAACTAACTGAATACAATCAAAACTAAGTTAAGACACTAACTGAATTTAGGCCCAACAAGTACAATCAAAACTAGGTCAAATCCGCGGTTAATCCGCAACCGGCCCGTACAATCCGCGGATCCGCAAAGGTTAAATCCGCGGGTGATTGGGCCGGTCACGGTT
>NW_020619914.1:0-669 GCF_003573695.1 Papaver somniferum
TGAAGCAAGTCAAATTTCACAATAGAAGAAGGATGAAAGACCATGCAGAACTAATCCAAATCCTAACAAATTTCATCTATCTTGATTCAAATAGAAACACAAAGCCAACACAAATAGAAAGACAAATCTAAAAATTTTATAAATGTTAACTCATAAAAGTCTACACATTTCGTTATAAGTCGAAAATTGATTTCTGAGACTAAATTGTAAACTAGATAGACTCATCTTTAACAGAAAAAGTTTGAAAAATGTATTTTAATTACAATCAATATGTTCTAAGGAAATACGTCTAGTAAAAATTGCAATTCAATTTACGTTGATTCAAGAAAATATGGAGGATGTCAAATTTCACAATAGAAGAAGGATGAAAGACCATGACGAACTAATCCAAATCCTAACAAATTTCATCTATCTTGAATCAAATAGAAAGACAAAGCTAACACAAAAAGAAAGAGTTCATAAAAATGTTGAATTTTATATACGTTAACTCAAAAAAGTCTACACATTTCGTTATAAGTCGGAAATTGATTTCTGAGACTAAATTGTAAACTAGATAAACTCATCTTTAACAGAAAAAGTTTGAAAAATGTATTGTAATTACAATCAATATGTTCTAAGGCAATACGTCTAGTAAAAATTGCAATTCTATTTACGTTGATTCAAGAAAAT
>NW_020619915.1:0-340 GCF_003573695.1 Papaver somniferum
ATTTTTTTTTTTTTTTTGAAAACAAAAAATTACAAGACAAAAATTTACATGGCCATGAGAGAAGGACTTTCAAAACTTGGATATTCACAACTTGTGATGTCTTGGTATCATGGATTCTAACAACTTATATCATTTGCTCTTATAACTTCAACTTTGATTTTTGAATTATTCTCTTCTATTGTTGCTTCTAAACCTAAAACGTCTTAAACTTTCTTCATAGATTTTGATGTCGCTCCGCTTGTTGATGATGATAAGTTTCTACTGAGAGAGAGTCACAATCCAGTAACTAAGACTACATTGTGAGGTTGCTTTGTCTTTCTGGCATTTCCCTGACCTACTT
>NW_020619916.1:0-551 GCF_003573695.1 Papaver somniferum
ATTTTTTTTTTTTTTTTTTGCAAGAACATGTAACTAAGTAAATTTGGAACATTATGTGGTTACTTTTTGTTTGGCATAGATTTTGAAATGAAATTTTCTTATTTTGAACTGATTTTCGGCCTGAAAATAGGTAATGTCAAAAAGAATCAGATAATGGTATTTATCGATAATTTTACCGATATCCAGTAACTTAAGGAAACGGTATCGGTTTATATTTTAAAAATTCCTCCGGAAAGTATGGGTATCGGAATTCCGATAAAAAATATCGGCAAAGGTACCGGTAGAGGCAGTTATCGTTTCGATAGGTTCCATTGACATCCCTACCCGCGAGACACTGCTGGTCGTGATGCTGTGATTCCTAGCGCACATCCCCGCGAGATACTTCTGGTCACGTAGGTTTTGTAGAGCATAAAACTTCCCCGAAAGACTTATGAATCAGAACAGCCATAATTACAGCATGTCTTCGAGAGACGCAGTTGATTGTGATGCCATGATTCCTAATATGCATCCTCGACGAGATACTGCCGGTCATGTAGGCTCTATAGGTGTGT
>NW_020619917.1:0-379 GCF_003573695.1 Papaver somniferum
TTCTGAGACTAAATTGTAAACTAGATAAACTCATCTTTAACAAAAAAAAGTTTGAAAAATGTATTGTAATTACAATTAATATGTTCTAAGGCATTACGTCTAGTAAAAATTGCATTTCTATGTGCGTTGATTCAAGAAAATATGAAGGAACTCAAATTTCACAATAGTAGAAGGATGAAAGACCATGCAGAACTAATCCAAATCCTAAAAAATTTCATTTATCTTGAATCAAATAGAAAGACAAAGCCAACATAAAAAGAAAGAGTTCATAAAAATATTGAATTTTATATACGTTAAGTCAAAAAAGTCTACACATTTTGTTAAAAGTCGGAAATTGATTTCTGAGGCTAAATTGTAAACTAGATAAACTCATCTTTAA
>NW_020619918.1:0-432 GCF_003573695.1 Papaver somniferum
CTACCCATCATTTTAAGCTTCCTTACCTGCTATGTGTTTTTTCTTATTGTACTCCTATTTTGGATAATGGAAAATGGGTGCTTTGTCCAAATATTTTTAAAACATGGTTGAAATAGAAGAGTAAAAATTATTATGGATGAAGTGGACACCAAAAAAATAGCAAGGATGAAAGTGGATTCATCCTGACTTAAACTTAAAAAATAACAAGGATGAAATCGGATGCATCCTGATGTAAATTAAAAATAAGAAAAAGTATTTGAAAATAGGTAGGATGAAACTGTTTACATCCCGACTATTATTACATTTTTGTTCATTTAAACAGTATCAAAATTTAAATGTCCTTTTCACTCAGGAATTGTGGATTTTGATCTTTTTAACCAATTTTGTGTTTGGATAAAACAGTTAAAATTCTTTTCATTATTAACTTACACC
>NW_020619919.1:0-629 GCF_003573695.1 Papaver somniferum
GTCTTGGAGTCATCTAATATTCCCTGTTAAACCTGTTGGATGCAATAATCAAAAAACAAGGAAAAATCAAATAAGCAAAAATTATTGATACTTAGCTCATTTATAATGGAAGTGATCGATTTGATGAAACGGACGAGCTCGCCATATCTTCGCAACAGCAACAAGGTAAAACTTTGAAAAAAAAAAATGAGTCACGTGTTCAACACGTTGCCCTTAAGACATTAGCGCCCGACTACACTCAAGAGTGATGCTATAGCCCTCACATGACGGATATCTCCAGGATAAAACACCCTACTATACCTACTACTAGCATATGTGGTCCCTCTAAATATAGAGCAACCCCTTTCTTATAGATTTTATAAAAGTAGTGAGTTTGTTTATATAATTGACAAATATAACTTAAGAAGAAAAACTCCCCGATGTGGGACTAAAAGATTTATATAGTTTCTTAAACTACTAAAAATTGGAAACTCCACAATGTGGGACTAATAAGTTTCATTCACAAAAGAAAACAATAAATTATAATTTTTATTAAAACTTTAAAAAATTATTTTTTATTAATCGTTTTCCAACAATTCCCCACATGAATGAAAACTCAATAAAACATGAAAACACAGATAGATCTTGGT
>NW_020619920.1:0-9327 GCF_003573695.1 Papaver somniferum
ACTCATACGCCCATAAAACATGCGTCTCACACAGACGTTAATAATACGTCCGTCTCCCGCATACGGTCATAATACATGCGCCCGGACCAGGCGCTTTTAGTAACTGCGTCCAAACCAGGCGTTTTTAATAACTGCGTCTGCTATGGGGCGTAGGTTTTATCTACGTATGGCCCGGCGGTGTTTATAATAACGCCTAACTCAAACGCTCTATATACATCCGCCCCATTATCATACGTTATTTATACGTACGCCCGATGTGGAGCGTCCACTATACTTCCGTCTGAAATCATACGCCCACTATACTTCCGTCCCACTATTAATCATTTTAGTCTGGGTTGGCGACCACATTTGGTCGCAAACCCTAATTAACTGGACTAAATATGGTTTTAGTCAGTACCACTGCGGCTGAATTTGGGACCAAATTTGGGTATAGTCCCCAAATTTGGTCATGAGTGTGGTTGCTCTTAGCACACAAGAAGAAAAGGAATCAGTCAGCTTCTTGACTGAAAGTGGTACATCGACTGATGATTTATTAATGAAAACAAGTTAATCCAGCCGTGCTTTAACCAAATGAGTATATATAGAGGCCGAGAACTTACGGAACAAAAGATAATCATCAAGCGAGGGTTCCTCTTATTCTCAAAAATAATAATTAATACGTATTAACAAGATCAATCAATGAAAAGTTTGAATCATATTTAAACTAATAAATTTCGATATTAGTGTCTGATATACATTTTTCTGTTGCCAATAAGTTCTTGGTTTCTTTTGATGCATGGAAGTAAAGATGATAATATGGCTAGATCTGGCATTTCAAATGAAATGAATTACTTTTCAATATTTTGACTTCGACTGGACGTTGACTGAAACTTTTGAGATTTCTTTTCCTCCTAAAATCTGTTGTTTCCCTCATATGAACGACGGGACTGTCATATATTTATCTATAGTATAAAAAAAAAGGTGGTGTCTGTCTTGGAGAAAAGACGACCATTGATTTCGATCATCTGGTAGTCGGGATCGATAGTTGATAAGGTATTTATCCGTCCGTTCTTGACATACATATAATTTTGAGAGACACTTACATCCGTCATGAAATGATTTTTTTTTAATTATTTATTTTCGACTGCAGAAATATTGTCCCGACCCGATGTGCATAGACCTAATCATGGCTAACCTTGGTTACAGATTTGTTTCACATTCCTACTAATTATCATTGACTTCTTGGTTTCCTAATATTCTATAACCTTTTCGATCTCGGTTCCAACAAATTCCACGACCTTTGCTTTGTCTGTGCTTCGGTCGCTGGGCACCCATATTGCAGGCCCAAAGACCACCCAAATCTTGACATATAATTAATTTACAACCGGGACGGATATTATGATCCGACAAACTAAACACTCCATTATGACTCGATTAACTAATACACTATACCATGACATGACTAACTAAATACTGAGATCGTTAGTAATGGTCTTAGTCGCCCCGACTATTATGGCCCGACTTACTAAACACGTCCATGACCAATACAAGCTGATTAAAATATCAGAGATCCGTTATGGATTTAACCCCAGAACCTATCCACGATTAGTTTTAATAGGGGGGCTATATTTAACTCTAGATTTTCTAATCCATGAAGGGATCCCAGCTAATTTGACCCTACCAACAAAACATCGGGCCATATCCAAGTATCATGCCGGGAAACTAATTTACAGCCCGGATGGATGTCTCTAAGTCGGGGTCGTAGGATCCAGCTACTATTACCTAACTAACTAAACACATCCCTAACCAATACAAGCTGATTAAGATTTTATGGAAGAATACTGACCGGCGGACCAAACAATAAACAAAACTCGAAGAGGTTGATCCCCGACCGTAGAGTTAATACATGATTCTGTCAAACTAAATGAAGAAATGCCTATGTATACTTAAAATTGTACCACTATGCTAGATGAGTGAAGCGATAGAATTCCTAGCAAGTGATATTGTCAATAGTGTCAGTGATAAAGACATTAGGGTCGGGTAAAATGATAGTGTCGTATAATTTTCAAATTAAAAATTAACACTAAAAATGTCTTTATTTCTCTCTTTCTCAATCTAAAATTTTTCCAAAATTTCTCAAACGACGGAGTTTCAAACCCAACTTGATTTGGTAACACAGTTTGATTTTTCGGAGTAGTACTTGAAGGTGATGAAGAAATGTGATACTTGAAGGTGACGAAGAAATGTGATAATTATAAAGAAATAAATAAAGAACAAAGAAATTTTCAAGTATTGGGTATTAACCAACTCAAACTTGCTACTAAAGAAAGGTAAAGAAGAATTCAAGGCAAAGCAAATTTTAAAGCAAAGAAGAAGATGAACAAATGAACCTCTATTTATAAGCGCATTGGCTGAAAGTTACGTGAAATAAAGAAGATAAACAAGATGTTAAATTATTATTATCTAATTTTATGTCTTATAGAATGACTCCTAATGATTAATTTCAAGTTTATCGACAAAGAAAGAATGGAAAAAAAATCACTTGTATATGAATTCGAGAAATCGATCATATTGGTATTATGTTGACAAATAAGTTTATATTCTATCCTTTATTAATTCTTACATTAAAATTAGACTAATTAGACTTCGACTAGACGTTGATCGAAAGTTTTGAGATTTCTTCCCCTCCTAAAATCCATTCTTTCCCTCTTATTAACGAGTGCCGGCGCCTGTACCAAAGACTCAGCTCTGTCCGACCATAAAAGTATTGCCCAAAAGCCCAATCAAAATACCAACGAAAACTTCCAAAATCCAACTCGGAAAGACTTCGTCCGCAGCACCAAGTTTGTCTTCTCCCTCAACTTCTGAATCCCGTCACCAGTCGTTGTACCAGTTCCGGCATACCTTCGCTCCACTTTCGGACCAACTCAGCCAACATCCGGACCGAACACCGTTCTTTTCTCACCGAATCCAACTTCAACTCCAACTGCAACCAATGGCAGTTTCTGAACCATCCTTCCGCGTCCGCCGATCGGTTCCACCGTTCTATTCAATCGCATAAGACTGATATTTCCAGTTGTATTGTCAATCGAAACAAACCCAAAACCAACACCTGCTCCGTTCCTTTCTTCTAATTGAATTGCAGCACCGATTTCTGCCTTCTGAATTCACTGACTAAACTCCACCAGTATAAACAGAGCTCATACAAATCACCAACTGCCACCATTTCGAGAACCCAAAAGCATTACGAATCGAGCCCAAATCATCATTATTGAGAACCCATTCTTCCTTGTTCATTCAAACTCTCACAAGCTCATAATCTTCTCCGTTGAACAATCCAATTAACGGCAACAGACGCATCTATTTCAGCTGGAATTACATCCCCATACAAAACCCATCTGTCTAACACAGGCATCTTTACTTCTTTGTAACCTGAATTCGCAAAGGACCCTTCTCAGTCCACCATTTGATTTCAACCAAACCACCCCCCCATCAGCACCAGCAACTGTTCAAATCAACGCCATTTTTAACCGTACTTTGTAGAGTAAAACTGATTTCACCCCTTTTCATTCTTCTTCGCACCAACAATCGACGCCATGGGAACCCTCGATACCTGTTGATATCCGTGAAAGGGGAAATCAAATCAGATTTCATTTTAGCCACATATTATTTAGTTTTTTTTCTTTCTTTTTCTGGCGATTCTAGCTTTCATTTTAGCCACATATTATTTAGGTGGTCGAAATTGTTTGTATCTCCTTCAAAAGGTCTAAAACAATTTTATTAACAAAATAATGACCCATACCTAACGTAGTTATAAGTATAATTACATTGCATTAACGTGCTTATCGCATTCCATCTTACATCTGTTGGATAAATTTTAACATTAAGATAGTCTCTAACAAGTTGGGTAGATAAGAAAAAGAAATCCATATATTCCTAAGGAAATTAGGTGTTAGCTAGTTTTAAGAAAAGGAAATTCATGTAATAAGGAAATAGGGATTATGAAAAGGAAATCATAGTTCTATATATATATGACCACCAAAGTTGTGGTTGATCATAAGAAAGATTAGAGCTTTGTGTTAAGTTTTGAGTTATTTTCTAAACATCAATAAAGAGAGTTGTCTTTATACAAGCTAAGATTAGTCTTTCAATTGGCATTATTTAGTATCAGAGCTTGTCTACACCGAGCCATGGGAGACGAGAGCACCACCATGCGTGCAAAGGAGTTCACACCACCACAAATCCAATGTCCAATTCTCAACGCCACAAATTACACTGTATGGGCAATGTGGATGAAGATACTGATGAACATTTACAAGGTTTGGGAGACGATCGAACCTGGAACGATGGATTTAGACAAAAACAATATCGCCATTGGATTATTGTTTCAAGCAATGTCGGAGTCTCTTGTTCTGCAGTTGGAGAACAGGAAACTTCAAAGCAGATATGGGATGCAATCAAAGCACGTAACCTCGGAGATGATCAAGTTAAAGAAACACGTCTACAGACCTTAATGTATGAATTCGACAGAATAAAGATGAAAGAAGCTGATACTATCGATAACTTTGCTGGAAAGCTATCAGAGATAGCCTCAAAAGCTGCAACTCTTGGACAACCTATTGATGAAAACAAACTGGTGAAGAAGTTTCTAAATAGTCTGCCAAGATCCAAGTACATTCACATCATAGCCTCTCTCGAACAAGTCTTAGACTTAAAAAGTACAGGCTACGAAGATATAATTGGGAGACTAAAAGTATATGAAGAAAGAACCCTTGATGAAGATAACACTGGAGAGACTCAAGGAAAACTCTTGTTCACAAACTCCTATCAACAAAGCACTACAACAATGACAAAAGGAAGAGGTCGTGGTAGAGGTGCTAGAGGAAGCAAAGGACGAGGTAGAGGAGGAAGGTTCAACTCACAAGAAAGAACAACAAATCAAATCGATCAAAACCAAGGGAAAGAAAGAAGGGACAAATCGAATATTATTGGTTTCAGATGTGATAAACCTTGACACTTCTCCTCTGTATGTCCTGAAAGAATACAAAAGAAACAAGAGGCAAATAAGAACGAAACAGAGGAAGCCGATACTGATCTTTTCATGCACGAAGTGGTATTCTTAAATGAAGAGAAATTAATACCAAAGAACGATGAAACAAAAGATAGTGAAGAAGGAGTATGGTACTTAGATAACGGAGCCAGCAACCACATGTCTGGTAAGAAACATTATTTCTCTGAGCTCAACGAGAAAATCAAAGGAAAGGTGAAGTTTGGAGATGGTTCTAATATAGAGATTAAAGGGAAATGATCAATCTTATTTCAAAGCAAGACTGGTAAACAGAATCTCGTCACAAACATCTACTACATCCCAAACTTAAAGAGCAACATCCTGAGTCTACGACAAGCTATAGAAGTTGGATGTGATGTTAGAATGCGGCGAGAATATCTAACTGTTCATGACCCAAGTGGAAGACTTCTGGTTAGAGTCTCACGATCAAATAATAGACTCTACAAAATAAGTCTTATGATTGGGAAACCAATGTGTCTAAACGTAAGCCTTGAAGATCAGACATGGAAGTGGCATGCGAGGTTAGGACACATAAGTTTCAAAACGATGAAGGCGATGTCTCAAAACAAGATGGTTCGAGGACTACCGCAAATAAATTGTGAATCAAGAATCTGGGAATCATGTCTTGTTGGGAAACAAACTCGCCAAAGTTTTCAAAAAGCAACGACATTCAGAGCTTCGAATCCATTAGAACTTCTCCACGCCGATTTATGTGGTCCCATTACTCCACAGACCCTTGCAAATAACAAATACATATTTGTTATTATAGATGACTTCTCAAGATACATGTGGTTGATCATAAGAAAGATTAGAGCTTTGTGTTTAGTTTTGAGTTATTTTCTAAACATCAATAAAGAGAGTTGTCTTTATACAAGCTAAGATTAGTCTTTCAATTTCCATTAACATCTTGCTTCAATGTCCATCATTATTTCATCGCTCCTCAGGTTTTCAACCTCAAACATTACTAAAGCAACATACTTAGGGTCCATTTAGCACACATTTTTTGTCCAGTTACAAGGTAATTGAAATACAAGTAGCACTACTACACCACATTCTAACTACACGTATTAAAATTGGTGGTGTTTGGCACATTATATCCAGTGTAAATTATTTCCGGGATGTGCTTGATGAACGTATTCTTTCAATAATAGGAAATCTTCTATTGATTTTTGTAAACTTTGATGGAGGGATTTGATTTGTTTTCGGAAATTAAACTGAAATTACTAATGCAGATTAGATCATATCAAAAGAAATTTGATCTATGAAAAAAAAATCTGATGCACATAACAAAAAAACATATCTGATTATCAAAAAAAAGAATTTAATAAAATAACACACTTTCAATTTCATGTTTAAGAAAGTACCACCGTTTTTTCAGAATTTATAAAATGCGTCTTTTTCAAAATAACATCTAATGGATGTTGATTCGTACATAACAATTATTCTACCCTAGTAAAAGACAAGTAAACCCCTGAATAAGGGTTTTAGGATTTGCGATGCTGATTGGTGAGTCAGTTCTGAGTTGGAAATTCTGTCAAACACCATGTAAGCTCAACTGATTCTACGGATCTTCATGACCAGCTTATCACTTTCCTCCACTTCCTTGCGTCTTCAACTGTAAAGCTCATGGAGCTACACAAGAGCTCTATTCACACAACATCATTCTTCCAACACTTTTCTTCTTCATTGTTGTGTAGTTCTTCATTGAGTACTTCGACTTAACTCCACTGAAAGCTTGGTTTGTTAACATCCATCTCTTTAACATGAACTTCCCAATCCTGGTCACCCACCGGAGGTACAACAACCAATCAAATCTTATACACCATTAATCCAAGCACACATACATCTCCACTTGCGTTCAATCTCTGTTACTGCCATCAATAGTTGCTGCTGTAATTCTTAATCAAGAGTCTCCACTTGTACCCAATTCATATTACATCAAAAACCCCAACAGATCAGTTGTCAGTTCTATCATGAAACTTTCATTTCAACTCAAAATTGATGAACCACCAATTATGATAATTATTTGACAATTACCAATTATTTGACAATTCATATTGTTTGACTGTATCAGTGTTGTATTGCATTCTCATTCTTTTTATCTTGATTTTGTTTTTGCTTAGATTTGCATCTTTTATTATGTTAATTGTCAAATAATTATCCATCATATCTTGGGTCTTCAATCAAACATATGTTGAGCTACCGGATAAAAGAGAAAAATAGCACCAATTATTATAGATACCGTAGAACATCAACTCTCAAAAAAGAAAAGAGGAAGAGGAATAAAGCGAGAGAGAGAAAAAAAGAAAAATAATAAATGGTCAAAATTAGTCAAGGCTCAGTTAGAAGGCATAATTGAGGTAACAATTGAATGCAGACCTCGGAGGTCGCTATTCAAATACGTCGTATGGTGGTAATAAGGACTACATGGGTTTGCCATATCGTGCAGTTGAGGCCCAACCAAACACCAAATTTTGACGTTTGATTGGTTTCATACGTTGTAATTTTGGTGGTTGAGGGTTTAAATTTGTACGGGTTGTGTAATTTTATTTCGGTAAATACCCCATCTTGTCAAACCAATTTCATAGATAAGAGAATCGTATATGTAAATTCTTTTTTGATGTTAATGCTGAATTTATGCTGAGTTCTTTGTGATTCTTTTTATTTCTGTGTAATATTTCTTTTTGAACAGAGTGATTGATTATCCATAACCAAGTGGATAAAATCGAAACTGAAGGGTAAAACTGAAACTGTGCGTTAATGATACAGGTTGGGTTGGAAAATAAAAAACCGAGAGGAATGATTTTGGTTTTGGTTTTTGCTGGAAACCGAGATGAAACCGACCATGTACAGTCCTAGTTATCATTAGTAGAAAATAGTCGTTTGAAGATAGTCGAATAGTGTCGTTTCCGATGGTTAAAAGACACTATCAGAGTGCAGCTGAAATTGCCGTAGATTCAATATATTTTTCTGAAACGTCCCTTTCAAGGTCCTAAATAACGGTGCTTTCAGAGTGCTGCTAAGTACGACATATGTATGACGTCGTAGATTTGATTTATTTTAATATTAAAAATATTGTCAGATCTGATTGGATGTTGTTATTCTTACTGGACTGGAACATATCTGATTCAGATTCAAATTACAGTAAACTGAATCTCAAATTACATTGAAATTCAAATGAAAATTCAAATTCAAAGGACAACTCAAATTCAAACTAATATTAAAATACTAAAATTCAAATTCCATATAAAACCATATTCATCTAATACAAAATGACAACTCTGTTACATTGAATTGTACTCATAAATTTTGTCCAAACTCCTAAAAAGAAAAAATGATTCATCTCCTAATTAACAAGTTCAAGGTTTCTTAAAGAGAAGTGATACAAGTCCTAAAAATTTCAACAATTTCAGTCGTTATGACCTTGCAAGTTCCATGGGCATCAATTACATGTGGAGGTTGTTCTTCTTCTGGGACAATCATCCTACAAAACATCATGTGAAAAAGTATCACAACCAGTTGAATTGAGAAAATGGAACCGCAATATCACCTTCCGAGATCTCTTTCTTCTGGGACAAGCAAGTAATGGGAAAGGATCGTTCAAGATTGTGCACCTCAAGTCAGGGAAATCACCAATACCATCAATGTGGGAAAGGATCATTCAAGATTGTACACCTCAAGTCAGGGAAATCACCAATACCATCAATGTGCACCTGATATAAAAACCTCAAGTCAGTTTGCATACTAATGTAGGAATATTCAAGTAAAACTCAAGGTAGAAGAAAAGAAAATAACAGTTATTGATCAAAAAAGAAGAAAATAGATTTAGACTTTATAGATCAACAGAGCTAATTGTCTAGCTCCATCAAATGAAAGTTAAGACAATCTTCCTTGAGATAATTTGAGGTCTCCAACTTCGACCTTTTCATATACCGCTCGAATCCATTTAAAATTTTGGAGGGAATTCATTTCACTACAAGAAAATGGGTCTATTGCCTCGTTATATTGCCACACATCTGTAAATAATGTGACAATGGGGGTTTATCCTCACACCATAACATATGTGGCATTAAGTAAGAGTTTTTGCTACACATGTGAACAGACGAGGCAAAAGATACGTTTTTGCCTCATGTTATTCTTTGAAGACGCAATAGCTTAATTTCTAGCCACATAGACGTGACAACAAGTTTAAATAAGGAATATTCACACAAATGGGTCTGCTCTGGACCCTCACTTTCGTTTCTAGGCCATTTTTTTTATTTCTTGCAAATATAAGCTTC
>NW_020619921.1:0-379 GCF_003573695.1 Papaver somniferum
AAATCCTAACAAATTTCATCTATCTTGAATCAAATAGAAAGACAATGCCAACACAAAAAGAAAGAGTTCATAAAAATGTTGAATTTTATATACGTTAACTCAAAAAAGTCTACACACTTCGTTATAAGTCGGAAATTGATTTCTGAGACTAAATTGTAAACTAGATAAACTCATCTTGAACAAAAAAAGGTTTGAAAAATTTATTGTAATTACAATTAATATGTTCTGAGGCAATACGTCTAGTAAAAACTGCATTTCTATGTACGTTGATTCAAGAAAATATGAAGGAAATAAAATTTCACAATAGAAGAAGGATGAAAGACCATGCAGAACTAATCCAAATCCTAACAAATTCCATCTATCTTGAATCAAATAGAAA
>NW_020619922.1:0-366 GCF_003573695.1 Papaver somniferum
ACTCAAAAAAGTGTACACACTTCGCAATAAGTCTGAAATTGATTTCTGAAACTAAATTTTAAACTAGATAAACTCATCTTTAACAGAAAAAGTTTGAAAAATGTATTGTAATCACAAATAATATGTTCTACGGCATTACGTCTAGTAAAAATTGCACTTCTATGTACTATGATTCAAGAAAATATGAAGGTAGGAAAATTTCACAATAAAAGAAGGATGAAAGACCATGCAAACTAATCCAAATCCTAACAAATTTCATCTTTCTTGCATCAAATAGAAAGACAATGCCAACACAAAAAGAAAAAGTTCATAAAAATGTTAAATTTTATATACGTTAACTCAAAAATGTCTACACACTTCGTTATA
>NW_020619923.1:0-485 GCF_003573695.1 Papaver somniferum
TGACGTATTGCCTTAGAACATATTAATTGTAATTACAATACATTTTTCGAACTTTTTCTGTTAAAGATGAGTTTATCTAGTTTACAATTTAGTCTCAGAAATCAATTTCCGACTTATAACGAAATGTGTAGACTTTTTTGAGTTAACGGATGTAAAATTCAAAAAATTTATGAACTCTTTCTTT
Organism: Papaver somniferum; assembly: GCF_003573695.1. Classification (NCBI taxonomy): domain Eukaryota; kingdom Viridiplantae; phylum Streptophyta; class Magnoliopsida; order Ranunculales; family Papaveraceae; genus Papaver; species Papaver somniferum. Next base: position 185 of record NW_020619923.1, read on the forward strand.
TTGTGTTGGCTTTGTCTTTCTATTTGATTCAAGATAGATGAAATTTGTTAGGATTTTGATTAGTTCTGCATGGTCTTTCATCCTTCTTCTATTGTGAAATCTAACTTCCTTCATATTTTCTTGAATCAACGTACATAGAAATGCAATTTTTACTTGACGTATTGCCTTAGATCATATTAATTGTAATTACAATACATTTTCAAACTTTTTCTATTAAAGATGAGTTTATCTAGTTTGCAATTTAATCTCAGAAATAAATTTCCCGACTTATAACGAAATGTGTAGACTTTTTTGAGTTAAC
>NW_020619924.1:0-384 GCF_003573695.1 Papaver somniferum
AAAAAAAAAAAAAAAAAAAAAAAATTTTGCTCCTAATTTCAAAAACCAAAACTTTTCTCCCATTCAAAAACCAAATTTTACTTGCTCCCATTTTGACAACCAAATTTTTTCTAAAATATCCCATTAAAACCAAACTTGCCAAAAAATGTCTCCCACCAAAACCAAAATTTTCCCAAAAATCCAAACCCTTTAAAAACCAAATTCTGAGCTTTGTAACATAGTCACTTAGCTTTTGAGCCAATCATGTCTGGATATTGGTATGCTCCTGGGGATGGAAATAAAACTCTTAGAGAACTTGCTTATGGGCATCTGCCACGTTATGAACCTTCCACGGACCATGATGACAATAGTCATAGGAATTATTATGGACATTTTCAAAGTCCC
>NW_020619925.1:0-440 GCF_003573695.1 Papaver somniferum
TCGAATTTTATATACGTTAACTCAAAAAAGTCTACACATTTCGTTATAAGTCGGAAATTGATTTCTGAGAATAAATTGTAAACTAGATAGACTCATCTTTAACAGAAAAAGTTTGAAAAATGTATTGTAATTACAATTAATATGTTCTAAGGAAATACGTCTAGTAAAAATTGCATTTTTATGTGCGTTGATTCAAGAAAATATGAAGCAAGTCAAATTTCACAATAGAAGAAGGATGAAAGACCATGCAGAACTAATCCAAATCCTCACAAATTTCATCTATCTTGAATCAAATAGAAAGACAAATCCAACACAAAAAGAAAGAGTTCACAAAAATGTTGAATTTAATATACGTTAACTCAAAAAAGTCTACACACTTCGTTATAAGTCGGAAATTGATTTCTGAGACTAAATTGTAAACTAGATAAACTCATCTTTAA
>NW_020619926.1:0-946 GCF_003573695.1 Papaver somniferum
TGGGCTTGTTTGTTTAATTTCTTGTGGGCTTGTGGTTTTAGATTGATTTGGGCATGTTGTTTTAATTAAAGAAAACTGAACTTTTGAAAGCCCAGTTGGGCCTCATATTTTAGTTAGTAGCTAGCCAAAGCCCAACTAAATTTCTGGGACTGTGGGCTTAACATCCATTTGAAAACTAAACATTTACACTGTGGGCTTGACCCAAAAACAGAAAACATTTTCAAAGCCCAGTTGGGCCTCGACCTTTGGCTATTTAAGAGCCCAAATTTCAAATTGTTACCTGGGCTTGTTTCTGAACTGTGGGCCTGAACCAAAGTTCGAGTGGGCCAAAATTTCAAAATTCCAAAAACCAACAGTGAGCTTTACTCACCAGCAGTGGGCCTGTTTTTCAAAAACGTAGCTGGGCTTCGCAAAACCGAACAGTGGGCTTGGTCTCCTTATCCCATTAAAAACCAAATGTTTTTCTCCCACAAAAACCAAAATTTTCCAAATGTTTCCCAAAAAACCAAAATTTTTCTTTTTTCCATCAAAACCAAATGTCTCCCGACAAAACCAAATTTTTTCCAAAAGTCCAATCCCATTAAAAACCAAATTTTCTTGTATAAAATCTAGTAGATAGTTTCTTAGTTAAATCTTTTGTTTCTTTTTTATATATAGTGCTAATCCAATATGATCTCGGCTAAAAAAATGTTGGATTTTTGACTTGAATAACGGAGTTTTAATCTTGCTTTCGCCGAAATCGGGTATTCTCTTTCCTTTTTCTCTACTCAGCATAATCCTCTCCATATGTTGTATTATAATTCTTTACATCTTTTGAAACATTGAGGACAATGTTTAGTTTAGGTTTGGGGGTATAGAGTAGATACCACGATCACATGCCATAATTGAAAACAAGAACTCCTTCTTTTTGAATTCTTTTTGAAAAAATTGAAAAAAAAAAAATTAA
>NW_020619927.1:0-830 GCF_003573695.1 Papaver somniferum
CAGAATGTGTAGGGATTAGGTTTCCCAGTTGCTAGAGTTCTCCCTTATATAGTCTTTCAAATCAGGGTTTGCAATCAATGTTAGCTTGGTGACAAAGCATTGAATATTCACCGTTAGATGAAAACCTGATTTAGATTCAAGCTAATATTTAACAACCGTTAGATCGAAAACATAGCTTGTTATACACAAATGAAATGCACGTTCCTGGGCTTGTACAACCATACCCAAACTTGTACATTAGTTGGTTCAACAATAGTTAACCAAATGGTTAGCCATATGATCACTTTCATATCAACCATATTATTCTTCACCATAACTAGTTCAAATGACTCAAATGAACTAGTTAGAGAGTTGTTCAATTGCAAGGAAATTTTATGTACTACACAAGACACAATTGAAGCAAAAACGATTTGATTCACATGAATCGGTTCATGAACTCTATAGACACAATTTGCAATTGCATTCTTTAGTTTATAAAGATAAGTTCACTAAACATAGTTTTTAGACATAACCTACTCAAGTTCGCGGACTGGGTTCGCGGACTTAAGTTCCCGAATGGAGTTCACAAACTCTAGCGAAAATTCTCGGGTGTGAGAACTTCGCCGGACTGGGTTCGCGGACTGAGTTCGCGGACTTAGCTCACGCACTTCTCTGGTTCACTTGATCAACAAAGTTCGCAAACTTCGGTTCAAGCAATAAGGACTTATACATATATGTGTTTCCACAATAATTCTTATATCCTTGAAATGGTTATATAGTCTAAACTCTCATTTCAATCATTGAAACATTCTCAGAGGAACTTATATAGTTTTTATTCACTAACTATTTTT
>NW_020619928.1:0-839 GCF_003573695.1 Papaver somniferum
CAAAAACTGCTACATTTAAGAGGATGGTTCAAAAGAATACACAGAAGTATAGATGAATGCTTAGTTTCATAGTAGGCTTCTTATCAATAACTCAAAGTCCTCTAAAATTAAAGATTAATAGATGTCACCTGGAACTCTAGAAACTGTTTAAAACATTTAATAATATACAAAAACTGGTACATTTAAGAGGATGGTTAGAAAAAATACACAGAAGTATAGGTGGATGCTTAGTTTCATAGTAGGCTTGTTATCAATAACTCGTAGTCCTCTATAGTTAAAGAATTAATAGATGTCACCTGGAATGCTAGAAACTGTTTAAAACATCTAATAATATACAAAAACTGGTACATTTAAGAGGATGGTTCAAAAGAATACACATAATTATAGGAGAATGCTAAGTTTCATAGTATGCTTGTTATCAATAACTCATAGTCCTCTAAAGTTAAAGAATTAATAGATGTCACCTGGAACGCTAAAAACTATTCAAAACATCTAATAATATACAAAAACTGGTACATTTAAGAGGATGGTTCAAAAGAATACACAGAAGTATAGGTGGATACTTAGTTTTGTAGTAGGCTTGTTATCAATAACTCATAGTCCTTTAAAGTTAAAGAATTAATAGATGTCACATGGAACGCTAGAAACTGTTTATAGCATTTAATAATATACAAAAACTGCTACATTTAAGAGGATGGTTCAAAAGAATACACAGAAGTATAGGTGAATGCTTAGTTTCATAGTAGGCTTGTTATCAATAACTCATAGTCCTCTAAAGTTAAAGAATTGATAGATGTCACCTGGAACGCTAGAAACTGTTTAAAACATTTAGTAATATA
>NW_020619929.1:0-708 GCF_003573695.1 Papaver somniferum
GAATAGAAAGACAAAACCAAAACAAAAAGAAAGAGTTCATAAAAATGTTGAATTTTATATACGTTAACTCAAAAAAGTCTACACACTTCGTTATAAGTCGGAAGTTGATTTCTGAGACAAAATTGTAAACTAGATAAACTCATCTTTAAAAGAAAAAGTTCGAAAAATATATTATAATCACAATTAATATGTTCTAAGGCAGTATGTGTAGTAAAAATTGCATTTCTATGTATGTTGATTCAAGAATATATGAAGGAAGTCAAATTTCACAATATAAGAAAGACGAAAAACTAAGCAGAACTGATCCAAATCCTCACAAATTTTCATCTATCTTGAATCAAATAGACAGACAAAATCAACACAAAAAGAAAGAGATCATAAAAATGTTGAATTTTATATACGTGAACCTAAAAAAGTCTACACACTTCGTTATAAGTCGGATATTGATTTCTGAGACTAAATTGTAAACTAGATAAACTCATTTTTAATAGAAAAAGTTTGAAAAATGTATTGTAGTCACAAATAATATGTTCTAAAGCATTACGTCAAGTAAAAATTGCATTTATATGTACGTTGATTCAAGAAAATATGAAGGAACTCAAATTTCACAATAGAAGAAGGATGAAAGACAATGCAGAACTAATCCAAATCCTAACAAATTTCATCTATTTGAATCAAATAGAAAGACAAAGCCAACACAAAAATAAA
>NW_020619930.1:0-358 GCF_003573695.1 Papaver somniferum
ATGAAAAACCTTGCAGAACTAATCCAAATCCTAACAAATTTCATCTATCTTGAATCAAATAGAAAGACAAAGCCAACACAAAAAGAAAGAGCTCATAAAAATGTTGAATTTTATATACGTTAACTCAAAAAAGTCTACACATTTCGTTATAAGTCGGAAATTGATTTCCGAAACTAAATTGTAAACTAGATAAACTCATCATTAAAAGAAAAAGTTTGTAAAATGTATTGTAATTACAATTAATATGTTCTAAGGCAATACGTCTAGTAAAAATTATATTTCTATGTACGTTGATTCAAGAAAATATGAAGCAATTCAAATTTCACAATAGAAGAAGGATGAAAGACCATGCAGAACT
>NW_020619931.1:0-727 GCF_003573695.1 Papaver somniferum
AAGTCAAATTTCACAATAGAAGAAGGATGAAAGACCATGCAAAACTAATCCAAATCCTAACAAATTCCATCTATCTTGAATCAAATAGAAAGACAAAGCCAACACAAAAAGAAAGAGTTCATAAAAATGTTGAATTTTATATATGTTAACTCAAAAAAGTCTACACACTTCGTTATGTCAGAAATTTATTTCTGAGACTAAATTATAAACTAGATAAACTCATCTTTAACATAAAAAGTTTGAAAAATGTATTGTAATTAAATTTAATATGTTCTAAGGAAATACGTCTAGTAAAAATTGCATTTCTATGTACGTTGATTCAAGAAAATATGATAGAAGTCAAATTTCACAATAGAAGAAGGATGAAAGACCATGCAGAACTAATCCAAATCCTAACAAATTTCATCTATCTTGAATCAAATAGTAAGACAAAGCCGGCACAAAAAGAAAGAGTTCATAAAAATGTTGAAATTTATATACGTTAACTCAAAAAAGTCTACACATTTCGTTATAAGTCGGAAATTGATTTCTGAGACTATATTGTAAACTAGATAAACTCATCTTTAATAGAAAAAGTTTGAAAAATGTATTGTACTTACAATTAATATGTTCCAAGGCAATACGTCTAGTAAAAACTGCATTTCTATGTACGTTGATTTAAGAAAATACGAAGGAAGTAAAATTTCACAATAGAAGAAGGATGAAAGACCATGCAGAACTAATCCAA
>NW_020619932.1:0-657 GCF_003573695.1 Papaver somniferum
CAAATCCCAACAAATTTCATCTATCTTGAATCAAATAGAAAGACAAAGCCAACACAAAAAGAAAGAGTTCATAAAAATGTTGAATTTAATATACGTTAACTCAAAAAAGTCTACACACTTCGTTATAAGTCGGAAATTGATTTCTGAGACTAAATTGTAAACTAGATAAACTCATCTTCAACAGAAAAATTTTGAAAAATGTATTGTAATTACAATTAATATGGTCTAAGGCAATAGTTCTAGTAAAAATTGCATTTCTATGTACGCTGATTCAAGAAAATATGAAAGAAGTCAAATTTCACAATAGAAGAAGGATGAAAGACCATGCAGAACTAATCCAAATCCTAACAAATTTCATATATCTTGAATCAAATAGAATGACAAATCCAACACAAAAAGAAAGAGTTCATAAAAATGTTGAATTTTATATAAGTTAACTCAAAAAAGTCTACACATTTCGTTATAAGTCGGAAATTTATTTCTGAGACTAAATTATAAACTAGAAAGAAGCATCTTTAAAATAAAAATTTAGAAAAATGTATTGTAATTACAATCAATATGTTCTAAGGCAATACGTCTAGTAAAAATTGCATTTCTATGTACGTTGATTCAAGAAAATATGAAGGAAGTCAAATTTCACAATAGAAGAAGGATGAA
>NW_020619933.1:0-399 GCF_003573695.1 Papaver somniferum
ACCATGCAGAACTAATCCAAATCCTAACAAATTTCATCTATCTTGAATCAGATAGAAAGACAAACACAACACAAAAAGAAAGAGTTCATAAAAATGTTGAATTTTATATACGTTAACTCAAAAAAGTCTACACATTTCGTTATGAGTCGGAAATTGATTTCTGAGACTAAATTGTAAACTAGATAAACTCATCTTTAAAAGAAAAATTTTGAAAAATGTATTGTAATTATAAAAATATGTTCTTAGGCAATACGTCTAGTAAAAATTGCATTTCTATGTACGTTGATTCAAGAAAATATGATGGAAGTCTAATTTCACGATAGAAGAAGGATGAAAGACCATGCAGAACTAATCCAAATCCTAACAAATTTCATCCATCTTGAATCAGATAGATAGACA
>NW_020619934.1:0-805 GCF_003573695.1 Papaver somniferum
GCAGAACTAATCCAAATCCTGACCAATTTCATATATCTTGAATCAGATAGAAAGACAAAGCCAACACAAAAAGAAAGAGTTCATAAAAATGTTGAATTTTTTATACGTTAACTCAAAAAAGTCTACACACTTCGTTATAAGTCAGAAATTGATTTCTGAGACTAAATTGTAAACTAGATAAACTCATCTTTAAGAGAAAAAGTTTGAAAAATGTATTGTAATTACAATTAATATGTTCCAAGGCAATACGTGTAGTAAAAATTGCATTTCTATGTACGTTGATTCAAGAAAATATGAAGGAATTCAAATTTCACAATAGAAGAAGGATGAAAGACCATGCAGAACTAATCCAAATTCTAACAAATTTCATCTATCTTGAATCAAATAGAAAGACAAAGCCAGCTCAAAAAGAAAGAGTTCATAAAAATGTTGAATTTAATATACGTTAACTCAAAAAAGTCTACACACTTCGTTATAAGTCAGAAATTGATTTCTGAGACTAAATTGTAAACTAGATAAACTCATCCTTAACAGAAAAAGTTTGAAAAATGTATTGTAATTACAATTAATATGTTCTAAGGCAATACGTCTAGTAAAAATTACATTTCTATGTATGTTGATTCAAGAAAATATGAAGGAAGTCAAATTTCACAATAGAAGAAATTTGAAAGACCATGCATAACTAATCCAAATCCTAACAAATTTTATCTATCTTGTATCAAATAGAAAGACAAAGCAAACACAAAAAGAAAGAGTTCATAAAAATGTTTAATTTTATATACGTTAACTCAAAAAAGTCTACACA
>NW_020619935.1:0-379 GCF_003573695.1 Papaver somniferum
AAAAGACAAAGCCAACACAAAAAGAAAGAGTTCATAAGAATGTAGAATTTTATATACGTTAACTCAAAAAAGTCTACACATTTCCTTATAAGTCGGAAATTGATTTTCGAGACTAAATTGTAAACTAGATAGACTCATCTTTAATAGAAAATCTTTGAAAAATGTATTGTAATTATAATTAATATGTTCTAAGGCAATACGTCAAGTAAAAATTGCATTTCTATGTACGTTTGATTCAAGAAAATATGAAGCAAGTCAAATTTCACAATAGAAGAAGGATGAAACACAATGCAGAACTAATCCAAATCCTAACAAATTTCATCTATCTTGAATCAAATAGAAAGACAAAGCCAACACAAAAAGAAAGAGTTCATAAAAA
>NW_020619936.1:0-44951 GCF_003573695.1 Papaver somniferum
TTTAGGAATTTAATTCCAAAATTATTTTTTAAGAGTTTTATTTGTGGGAAATTCCTTTTACGAGTTTTACTTGTTTTTGAAGAAAACAAAAAAAACCTAACTTGATTTGCAAGTATCTCATCCTATAAATATGACTCGAAATTCTGTTTTTAAAAAACACATAAGCAGCGACTATCTCTAGGTCTACTTTTCTTCTTCTTCTTATATTTTGTGCGGCGTTTTGCTTCCATCCCTGTTGCTGAGTTCAAGAGTGGGTAACTTGTGTTGTGCTAACTCAAGTTATATCGGGCAGTCTTATCCTGGACACATCTTCGCACGTTGGGGTTTAGCATTACTTCAGAGTATACCCGCGAACTAATGTGTTAAGGACAACTTGTTGAACCTGTGATTCTGCCCTCATCAATTTGTTCGTGGTAGAGTTGTTTGATACTGTTCTTTATATTATTGTTTGATACATCTGACGTTTCTTCAATTGTTGCAAGATTCCAACAATTTATCCTGGTTAACAGCTCTTATGATAAAAGAAAAGGTTGTGCTAAAATCAGTGACTCTTCCGCTGGCTGCATCCCAAAGCTGTATTGGTTCTGGATAAGTTGCACGACCAACACTGAAAGTAAGAGGGCCGTCAGCTCGGTTCTTTGTGAGGTCGAGCACATTATTCGACGTGAACGAATCGTTTTCCAAGTTTATTTTAAGACCGTTCAAGGAGAAATTCGGGTAACTAAAAGAAACTGAAGTAGTACTACTTGGAAGAACAACTACTATGATGATGGAGAAGATTAAGAAACGAGAGAAGAGTCCCACCATGGTTGATGAAGCTAATTGAGTTAAGGGACATAGTAAAGGCAGGAGAAAATTTAGTTGCTTATTAATATGTGGAGCTGGTACAGAGGATATACTTATTTTTTCCTTCGTGCATGTCTGATTCATTCATCGATCAAAAAATATGTTTGATTCATTCCTCCATTAATATGTGGAGCTGGTCAAGTTACGTGTAAACTACAAATTGTTTGTTGGACTGGTTTTATTTATTAAATATGTGTGTGACATATGCCGCTAAGTTAAAAAGTGGGAAAAGATAAATTATTTTATTGACGTTCTTAAACTATTTTAATCTTCTTTATGTCAGGGACAAGAACAAGACCAAAACCAAGAACTGTTCTTGGTCACACTACTAAAGTTTCATCATCAGCAGTTAGCAATTAGCTCTGGTCGTGCTTCTCGAACACTTACGCAAATTGGATAATTTATTAATTTTGTAAGAGATGGCGACGCATGACGGCATCGGCATGAAGGTCGGGTCATGCTAGCTATACGCAAGTAATAACCACTATCTTTGACGAGATGGCTACTCATAAGAATGTCCATATGTCACTTCATTTAAGAAAATGTTCCGCCACTAGAATCCACTTATATGGAACATGATACTTGCACCCAAAAAAAAAAAGATCGAGATCGAAAGCTGCTCATATGCTTAAAAGCTGGTATTTGATTATAGCATACACAAGAGGAGATGATTTTTCTGTTTAGTGCTTACGCAACCCAAGGTTGTGAAATCCTAAAGCGTAAGGTGACATGTTTTCAATTTTGAAGAATCAAATTATATAGTGAAACGTCAATTCTTTATTTTTCTTTTCTTCGAAGCATGGCGTTGATTCGTAATTACGTGCCTTGGAAAACATAAAAAAAAATAGTGAATGGTTGATTTTTTTTTATTTTTTTTTTGTGTTTGAAGCATGGCGTTGATTCGCAGTTATTTTTATACGTGTCTTGGAAATAACAGAAAATAATATACACGTTGGGAATAATAATAACTTCCATAAAATAGTGTAAAACGATAATTTTTTAGGTGACTTTGTAAGGATGATAACTAAATAACCGTTGATAATTAGTGTTTCCGTCGGTGAAATTATAGTCGGTGGTAGGCAAAAAAAAATCTTACACCAGACTGAAACAATACCTAGTTTAATTTGCCATGAAATTTCGTTTGCCCCCAAATTTTTCAGGGGTGCAAAAGTCGGAAGATGAATATACTATTTTATCCTTGATTAATATTTTTTTTTTCAAGTAATGATCCTCATTAACGACCCTTCACCGACATTAACGACAGTTTAGGGTCGTCATATACATCATGATCAAAACAATAACGACTCTAAACTGTCATACACTAACGACTCTTTTTAGAGATTAACGACAATCTATAACGACATTTCTAAAACATTAACGACTGTTTAACTCGTCAAATGCGTAACCAAAACAGTAACGATAAACAGTCGTCAAATGCGTAACCAAAACAGTAATGATCCTTCCAAAGGGTCGTCTGGGAATTGATCATTTTGATGACGACCCAAAACTGTCGTACATTTCCTCCATTAATGAATCTTCGACAGTTTAGAGTCGTCACTTAAACAGTCTAAACATTAACGACTGTTGAGGGTCGTCAATGAAATTTTTTAATACCTTGACGATTTTTCATACTATCTGGGAAAAAAAAGAAAAAAAAAAGTTAGACTAAAAATTGCAGACAAAAAATCTGGAAAAAAAATAATTAAACTCTAATTAAGTAAGATTCTCACTAATTAATTAAGATTATTACTAATTAATTAAATTTTAACTCTAATCATTTAGGGGCATTTTAGCTATTTAAAAAATATTTTTATAAGGAGTGACCCAAATTAGGTTTTGGTGACATTTTTTGTCCTCTAGTGCATGGTCCCCAATTAATTCCAATGACCCCCAATTAAGCTAGGAAACAATAACACATGCTGTCGAAAATAAAGGAAAAAAATACTCTCTCCGTTCCATTTTACTTGATGTTGTAGAGTTTTTCACGCAGATTAAGAAACAACATAGAGAGTAATTTTTTTTCCAAATCTACCTTTATTAATAGCTTCCTAAAAATTTAAATCACCTAGTTTTTAGTTTCAATATTTAGTGTAAATTACGAATCCCGTTGTAATTTACTTGGGATAGAGTATTTATCCTCCGTGGAGTAGATTTAAAAATTACAATAATTATCCATCTACTAATTTCAATGAAAATTAATGGTATGGGATGATTCCAAAGCAAGGGCAAATTGGTGAGAATTTGGGGAAAAAAGCTTAAACACTCATCTATTTTGAAACATAAAAAAAACTCTAAAAAAGCAAGTAAAATGGAACGGAGGAGTACAATTTTGTCCTCGAGAGAAAAAACGGATTGGAGGAGGGAAAAAAACTAGTTAAATTATAGTCAACTGCTCAGACCTAATCATACTTTTGAATAAGATGAAATAAATAATTATTTTTAAAATGCCACAAATACCCTCAAACCTAATCATACTTTTGAATCATCTTCTATACCACGCCGGGTTCAACTGCTCAAGTTCCAACGACCTAAAGTTTCATTGGCAGAATCGATGCCACAAGAATCAATTGCATGGATTTCATAATAGTAAATAAACAGAAAATGGGTTATATAGCCAAAATTGGGTGTTTTCTGGGCCATATGGACAGTTAGGATTCGGCCTGGGTCAAATGTCCAAAGGAATCTTTAAATATTGAGTTTACGTTACTGCCCTTCATATCACAGAAAACCTATTTCTTCTCTCGTCTTCTTCGTCACCCTGAACATAAAACAAATTTGAAATCAGCTCTCGTTCTCCATCGCCGCCATCAACACCGCGGAAAATCAAACTCCCTCTTCAAAAAAACTTCACCATCACAACCAGCTCTGCCAATTTTCCAATTTCATTTTCTTCAAAATTCTCATACCACCAATAAAATCTATCTCTATTTCTCAACCCACTTTCAGTTTCTTCAAAATTCTCATACCACCAATCAAATCTATCTCTGTTTCTCAATCCACAAAAAAAGAACAACCAAAATTTCCCATAAAAAACTCATCTTTCGAGCTTCTTCTTCATCACCATCTACTGGGGATTCTGAAAATGAGTCTAATAATTTGTTTTGGTCTAGAATTTGTCGCTCAATTCGTCGTGGATCTGAACGATTCTTCTCAAGTTTTGGTAAATCAGTGGAAAAGAAACTGGGTTTGATTAAATGAAGCTAATAGCAAAGTGATTTTGTTTGTTAGTGATGTGAAAAACAAGGGTGGAGCTGCAGTGAATGAATGGAGTTAGGGTTTGCTTCTTCGGGTAAATCAGATGAAGAAATTGTGAATTGATAAGGGTTTCTGAAGATAGAGAGGATGAAATTAAGATGGGTTCGATCTGTGAATCCGTGATCTGAGAGCTTCCACAATTAAATTGATTCGAGACTGTGTATTTGATGGGTTTAATGGCCGATTGAGTTCAAGAAGATGAAGTTGCAGAAACTGATATGGGACTGAACTTAGTTACAGCAGTGGAAGACTGAGAAGCAGATGGGATAGAAGGAGGAGCAGCAAATGATGTTGTTGAATCTGAAACGAAATTGTAATGGTTTTGAGGTTGGATATGTGATGGCTTGCAGTGGGGTTATGAACTTGAAATTCAGGGTTTGACTCAACAGAGGAAACGGGGGTTTGAAGCTGCTTCCGATTGAATGTAATGGTGGTGCTGAGCATTAAAAAATTTTCTTCCATCAATTTCACTGGTAAGTTTCTTGATCCTGTTGGTTTAACTTTTGTAAAATCCAGTTTAAAATTCATTGAATTTTGTTTGTATGTAATTAGTTTCATCTGGGTTAAGCTTGTGTAAAATCTGGATTGACCTGAAATTGCTTTTATCCATTTTATACTAGGATGAAACTAATATCATCCTGTTTTGGATTGACCTGAAATTATTTTCATTCATGTTATACTATGATGAAACCAGTATCATCCTGTTTTGGATTGACCTGAAATTATTTTCATCCATTTTATACTAGGATGAAACTGGTTTCATCTAGTTATAGTCTGTGACATAATTACGTTTTCGTCAAAATACTCAGGATGAAAACTAGTTTCATATAATTTATTCATTGATATACCATTTCGTCAGAATACTCAACTAGAAACCAATTTCATCTAGTTGTAATCTTTCATATAGCTGTATTTTCACCAAATGTGCAGGATGAAACCAGGATGAAACCAATTTCATCTAGTTGTAAACTATAATATAATTGTTTTTTGTCAAAATATGCAGGATGAAAACTAATTTCATCTAGTTATAGACTATGATATAATTGTATTTTCATCGGAATATGCTGGATGAAATCAGTTTCATCTCGTTTTGAAGGTGCGGCTGCAGGATTGGACCGAGCTTGGTTGCAGTTGAAACTGAGACTAAGAAGATGTTGTTCTTGTTGATAAACAGATGAATTCGAGGTTGAGTTGTTGTTGCTGGAAGATTATGATGATGAATTAAGAACAGGTTTGGTTCAGATTCAATGAAGATGGGTTTCTGAAATTTGTTGTCTTGATGTTGCTATTGAACTACAGGTCTGGATTGTTAAGAATCTGTATTGATGTGGCTGGCTCTTGAACACAGTGAAGATGGTGATGGAGTTGATGCAGGTTGGCTTGGGCTGTAAACTGGTGGTATTGAGGTTCAGGTGGGATTTGAACTGAGTTTGTTGGTAGTGATGTCAAGAACAAGGAGTAGTAGTGGCTGCAGTTTTATGAAGTTTCAGTGGTGGTTAAAATGGGTTTTGAGTCTGCAATGGAAATGTGATGTTGCAGGTGAACAAGAAATGTTCTGCAGCTAATGGTCTGAACGGAGTTGTAATGGTTGATTATGAAGTTGAGGCTGTAAATGAATGTGTTATCGAATGCAATGTCTAGAGCTGTGTGAGATTTGGAAAGAAATGGAGTAAATGGGATTCTCTGTGTTGATGGATGAAGATTGCGTATGAATTGCAGGCCAAACATTGGAGCTGGAGCATGAAAGATGAATGTTAGGAGATATTGCATAGATTTGAGCAGAGATTGACAAGAAGATGCAAGTACAGGCAATGGCAGGTTAATTGATTGTTGCAGTTATGATAGGATGGTTAGAGCCGAGACGAGGAATACAGTGGTGGTGATTTCGTATGAGATTGCATATTATGGATCTGGTGCTAGTTTGAGTTAGAAAAGAAAAGTTATAGCTAAAGTTGCAGGATGATTTTACTGAGATAGTGATTATGTTGCGGGTTGAGATTGCAGCTGACCTAGTGGTGCTGGTGAAACATGGATGAGATGGTGAAGTTTTGAAGTGGCTGATACAATGGCATGACTAATAGATTTCAGGTTTGCTCGATTTGTGGAGTTTTCAAGGGAGTTACATAATGATTTGAAGAGAATCAACTGATTCTGGTATTGTTTGTTCATGGGGCGTAGTCTAAGGAAGAAGATGATCACAAAATGAGTACACCTTGTATATGGAATACTCAATGATGAAAGTAGGTAATGGAAATTGAATAAGGACTAACAATGCAGTTTCATTTGAATTTTTTAGCAATAAGTCGCAACAAAAAAAATATTAATGTAAATTAAGTTTAAGTTTTTTGTTTGTAAAAACTTTATCTTTGCATGCGTTTATGATCACCTGGATTCATCCATGGATGTATATTTCTTAATTGCAGGTCAATTAATACGAAAAATTTACTTAAATTAATTGTAACTTCATGATATTTCATACAATCTAGTCTGAATATGCAGGATGAAAACCAGATGCATCTTGACAAAAAAATATATTTTTGTTTGAATATGCAGGATGAAACTGGTTTCATCAAAGACAAAAAAAATTTTTCCAGAGTGTCCAGGATAAAAAAAAAATTGTTGAAATGATTAGGATGCAATTGGTTTCATCTTGTCCAAAAATCTGGGTTTTTCAAAATATGCAGGATGAAACCGGTTTAATCTGTGTTGTTCCTGAACTCATTCAAATTTTAGCATAAAAAAATGAAGAGCATCTACGATTAAACATGAGTCAGTAGAATGCATAACTATAAATAGAATTTGGAAATTCAAAGCATCTGCAAGAAGTATATGAATAGAGTTAATGTTATTATTCAGTTGAATACATAAAGAAAACTGATCCATATGCCGAAGCTTACAGCTGCGGTACAATTTTTCAATAATAACAACGTTCAAAACATATTTTCAGTTCACGTTCAATCATCACCTGCACCTCAACCTATTTGCTTCATCAAGCAAAAACATCAACTTTTCCAACCAATTCAAACTGAAATCAGTTAATATAACAAACCCAGTTTCGTCTTAACCATTAAGCCACTTTTCCCTTAACATATTTGCATAACCACTAACTGTAATTTCTACTATGACTATCTCACCACTACTTATTCCTCGAACTGACCACAAAATCAGTTACATTGCCTACGGTCGGTCCAAGCTTTTTGCTGCAACAATATAGGAATTAAACTTTTAATGTCTCATGGATATGAAAACGAATCAACATCATGCATCAATCTATTGAGTGTTCGCAACCATCTTCAATTCACAATCAATTTCATCCTGAACAACATAATCTTTCATGTACATCCATAATTCTTCTTCAACCCGGTGCTTATTCCAACAGATCCCAGTTTAAGGTTCACATCGAGAAGCAAGTTGACTAATAAATCATGTTGCATCCATTTCATTATACAATGAATCATAATTTCTAACATCTGCGGATTATGAAAAGAAGTATACGAATAAGTAAGAAACAATGCTCTTATTATCAAGCATTTACTAAATTCGCACTCAACAAAGTTATGCTATTATTCAAACTCTTTTACGAATTAATCTAATAATCTAGCTCATTCTTAGCTAGGTTTAGTTACTTACCAGAAAACTGACAGCAAGCACAACCCACCACCTTCAACACTTACCACGGAAAACCAGCACAATTCATCATTCCCATCAGCATTTGCCTCCCCCGCCATCCCACACCACCCACGTACTACTCAAAAATCTGTATCCTTGCCACTTAAAACTCACCCCACTACCCGCAACACTCGCCATCCTTACCACTCACAATACAATCCACCATCTTCACCATACCCACCACCGACCAACAACATCTACCACTCCCCACCAACACCAGTCATCACCATCCACCTCTCAACCCTCATCACTTCCTTCGCTACACATGAAAACTGAACAGTCCACAAACAACAGGTAAATAATTCAAAATCATATTGTTATCATACTGAACATGATTCAAAACCAAATTACGCTAAAACAAAGCAAATGTTATTGTTTAATCTTAATTTGGTACTCCATTCAGACAACCCTAAAAAAGCATGAACAAAACCAAAAATTTCAAAAAAGAAAATCACATTAACTAATGAAACTTCAAATTATAATGAATTGGAGAATTATTGCATTAGAATCTGTGTCAAACTTGCCATAAGAGGAAATCAAAATTAACTCATATGTCGACAGTGGATTTGACTTGCAGGGAATTCGAACAAAACCCAACTCCTAATTCTTCTCAAACTCTCAAATACACCGCTTTAATATCAAGTATTTTGTTTAAATATTGATAGAATCAAACTATGTATCGATTTTTTCAAAATACTAAAATCAAACTTACTGATTTGCATAGAGGTTGGAGAAAAGTATAATACTAAATCGAACGACGATTGAAACAAAATATTGAAGATTGAGTTCTTCAGATCGACATCTCAAAACTGGAGCTCCTTAGTTTACATATCGACACCAACACCACACCACTACCCATTCTCTGAATAAAAAAGCCTGTTCTTATTTGGATCGAAGCTTTCCGCAAAGCATTTAAAGAAGATAGGGGTATATTGGTCTGTTCTAGTTAATTAATAAAAAGAATTCTGGGTGAAATATCCAAAATGGATAATTGAACAATATATTTCTGATTTTTGGCTATATAAAAAGTATCAAAAGTTAGATATTTATATCACCCAGGAATTATTTATTTTGGTCTTTTTGACCAATTTTGTGTTAAATAAACATCTATAGTACCCATTGAGAGGTTAACTACATATTTATTTTGAAAGCCCTAAAATCATTAATCAAACAACAGATGGATTATTTAGATTTCAAGAAATTATTTAGATCTTCGGAGAACATTAATGGGAGTGAAGATATACACTTTTTTTTAATTATCAACAACAGATGGATTGTCTCAATCAAAACGGTTTGATTCTAGGTTAATGAAGAGGCTAACATCCATCGGACCTCCATGATCCGTCACCACTTGTCATAGAGAAACAATGCAACTTCAGAGTTGCTGGTCGATAACTTAAGCATAAAAATTGCAAGGAGATGTTGGGAAATTTCACCTCCCTTTCAATAAGTCGATCCCTCTCTCGTAAGTTTGGTTCCCTCCTCGTAATATTTCCCTCCTCATATCCATTATTTCCCTCCTATTAACATGACTCAATTTTTTTTTATTGGATTCAACTCTTGGTAGATTGTGTGTTTAGCCCTGTTTTTGGAGGTTGTAAGTTGCTCGTTTGCATGCTTGCTTCTTTTCTTTCTTTTTATTGTGACTTTTGTATCTGTGAAATCTTTATTTTGTTTATAGAAATTTGGGCTTTTCGAGTCAAAGAAAAAGAAAAAATTCTATGGATGTCCACTGATAGAGAATACACTGAGAAAAACTCTAAAAATGCGGTCATTGGTAGACTAATATTTACATCTGAGGATCTAATGGTGCAGAATATAATAGTTGTAACACAAACGGGTGAAAATCAGTTCACGACAAGATCACTTCACAAGATTGGATTTTTCGTTTCAAAGTGCTATGGTATTCCATGGGAGTACAAGTGCACCAAATCAACCAAAAGAAGTAAGAGACTTTGGTCCATGTCACCGTTTGCAATTTGGTGGAATCTGTGAAATGATACATGCTTTTACAATAAAAAATGACATACTAATCAAATATTTTGCACTAAAATATACTAATAATTAGTTGTTTGAAGGGATATGTTTGCTTACTGTCATATGTAACTGGGAAGGTGTCAACAGTAATCATGCATATAAGGCATGTTGTCATTGGCGGAGCCAGAGATTAAAATAAAGGGGGGCTAAATTTCTTTTTTTAAACTATACCAGATTTACAGGACTAGATACTAAGCACAAGGTGGACTAAATGCAGAATCTGGTATGAATTTCAAGGGTTTTTGTGTGATTATTGGGATTTTAGGGGGCTAGAGCCAGGGTTAGTCAACCCTTGACTCCACCCTGCATGTTGCCAATTCCGTTTCGGTATCCGATAGTTGTCGGACGGATTTTCAAAATTGACATACATATCCGACAAGAATAATAGTACACGTATCCAATAATTATCCGAAATATTACACTTTACGTAAAAAAACATATAATTTTCTTGTTTGTCTTTAATCATTTTTCCTTTTCTTGATTTTGTGAGCATAACCCCAGATTAATTTTTGTGAGTTTGTCATTCCTTTGGATAAGGAAAAAAAAACCAGTCTATTTGGATGAAATTTTGTTCTAAACCACTATTTTCCCATCGAAAATTTACTTTGCCACCATCAGTCTCCATATTAGTTAAAAACTTCAAACCACCAATTGTCAGCCTCCTATATATTGTTAAGCAGTTGTACACTGCTGACGTGACAATTTGTTGTTAGTGTCCGAAATTGAGGACCACCTCAATATACCATCTTTGATTCGTAACAGAAGCATTCCGCCACGCATTTGTAACACAACACTTTGCTTGGGTTTTAACTTTTAACAGCTGAGAGCTGTTACGAAATTTTGCTTTGGTTGTAACAGTTAAAGAGCCGTTACCAGTTGTTACAGGTTATATTGGCAGATGTACCATTCGCGTGCATGGCTGGGTAACTCTTGGTTTTTTATTTCCACCCAATTCATAATCACTCATTAGGTTTTCTACCAAAACTTCCTTCCGTTTCGATCTTTTCATCACCTGTCTTCCTTTTCTTTCCTGTCATTCATAGAACAATTGTTGTGTGAACCAAATCAATCTGCTAAATCACTTACCTCTTGTTTATCGAAAGAGAAAATAAATATTAATTCTCCTTCGGTGATCTGAAAGAGAAAAGACAAACCGACGACTGGTAGACGATGAGAGTTTCTCTCTCTTCAACCTTTTCACATTGCCTCATCCCTTCTAGGATCTAGAACCCTAATCCTTTTTCTTTTTCTTAGAAACCATAGGCATTATCCATTGAATCCTTAGAATCCACAAACCCTATAACCAAGATTTTCAAAGTCATGAACAATCAATATGTTCAAATAGATAGGAAATACTTTAGGTTCTCCTGTAGTAAATCCATTACCTCTGCTCCGATCACCCTTACGGAATTCCATAGTCATGGTTCTACCAGTGCAACCTTTACCTTTTCATTAGCTTTGAATCTCCAACACATGATGTTCGAAGCAGCAAAAAATGGAGATGGCGGACGACATGTATGGAAGTTTGAGGATAACCAAAAATGGTTATGTGCTTCAAAATTATCTAATGAAAAAGGTCATTACATTCATATACTTTTGGCTGTCCCTAATCCTAATCCTAAATCTGATCCTATTTCCATATTCATACCTGCTGGTGTCAATTTTGAGGGATGGTTCGCTATATCAACAACCTTAGAATCAATCACTACTTACTCAGCCTCACAAAAAGACTCTGCAGTTCATCAGCTGTCTCCAATCCAAACCAAGCCTAATCCCATCAGTAGTCCCATAAAAACTTATGCTCAAACTGTTTTCAATAATTTGTTAGCTCCGGTCAAAAGAATAGTGGGTAAACATTTACAGCGTAAATCACCATTCATTTGTGACGATCTTGCTGCTCATGTCAATTTCTCTATGAACTCTTCTAAATTTGGTCCTTACCTAAAAGTCCGTGAATCAAAACAACAACTAGGGAACTGGGAAAATGCGTTCATTATCTCCGCTCCATCATTTGTACATTCATGGGAAGCCATAGGTGCTGAATTCTGTTCCATCCTACAGATTAGATCACAATTCACATTGTACCCTATCAATTCAACTCAAGAAATTTTTTATGCGGACTCTTTACTTGCTAAGGCAAATATGGAATTCAAGTTCACGTCAAATAATATGATCTATTCGGTATTTAGATGGAGGACAAACATTTGGAGTTCACACTTCACTCATCAGTATGACTTCCACATTGAGCTTCACGGTGTCCCTTTTCGATTTTGGACTCTAGAGATTATTCATGCTATGGGAAATATTTGTGGAGAAATCTTACTTGTTGACCCTGCAACATTAAGGCTACAAGATTTAAGAGCAATCCGCATGAAAATCAGAAATAACAAGGGGATCAATGCCATTCCTAGAGTCATAAAGATATTTGTTGGGAAGCATATGTTCACAGCACAGGTTGCAGTAACACAGGCAAGATCAGGCAATCCTCAAAGTGTCGTTATTATTCCGTCACCGAGTAAGCTGTCGCAGTCAATGTCATCAGAGAAACGTCCGGCACATTCAGCAGAACTTCTGGAAACCAGTAGAATGAAGCAACGGAAATTTCTTCCTCATCTCACGCAATCAACTAGTGATAATGAAAGTACGGATCAACATGCATCATTCACTGCTATGTCTTTGGAGGCCACTTCAAATCTTATAACGGGTAAGATCAATAACAATCACTCTAGAACCAGTCATCGAAGACCTGGTCACCATGGTTCCAATAGAAATAGAGAATGGCGCAAGAAAATATATGGAAGAGAAAGAAAACAAATTTGGAGGAAACTTGCTCCAAAAGAAAAACCATTTGATGTGTCAGTTGACATGGAAATAGACGTGGAATCTAGCCATGATGCACCAGCATTCAAGTTGACAATTGAGTCGACAGAATTCAATCAACCATATGAAAATCAACCATTTTTCCCACCCACAACCTTGACACAGAACCTACATCCCTCCCAATGCACAATACCCTCAACTCCGGCATCCTCACAAGTATCAGATTCACCCCGACAAGTATCAGAACCCACATCCCTCGCAATGCACATTACCCTCAACTCCCAATCCATAGAGAAATTTACCATCCCAAGGATAAGCAACTTCAACACTTTCCCCACGACAGTTATAACAATATCTCCTAGAACATTCAATATGAATCAAATACCCTGTTCAATCATCCCCAAGTGGCTTCTCACTGAGGTCAACAGGTTATTTTGTTTGGGTGTCCTGCTGGGAATTAGTTATAATTCAATGCCCAATCACACAAGACGATTTCTTTGTTCGAAAGTTTACTCAGAAGGACCAATCATTAAACCTATACCAATTTTGCCTATCAAAAACATTCCTAGATAGGACTATGGAGTCCAACTAAAGGTCCGGGTTGAAGATATGGAGGAAGTCTCAATATATGAACCAAAACAAAAGTCTATTCCTCTTCTCTGTCTTAATGACACTTTCATGATGATTGTTGATGATGCCACTTTCATGCAGAGTGTTGATGATGAAAATGGTCTACACACTTCTTCTGTCAATACTCCATCTTTGCCTCCTAGTTTTAAAACACATGATACATCAGATGGAACATCAGACAATGCATCATCGAGGGATCAAGAGGTCATGATAATTTCAGATTCTTCCCAAGTAGTCCCAAAGAGATTCAAGTCAGAATGGAAGCGTTTAGGCGTCACAGAATTGGATTCTATTTACCCATCACCCAAACGAGCAGCTAAAACAAGGGTCTAACACCTATCTCAATGAGTTTTTCAATCCTCAGTTGGAATGTGAGAGGGTTAAACTCCCCCAATAGAAGGTCCGTAGTTCGAAAAATCATACAGTTGAACAAAGCACCTATCATCATTCATCAAGAAACTAAAATGATGCAATGCACTCAGCTAGATATCAGTCAAATTTGTGGATACAACAATGTTGGATGGACTTTTCAACAGTCTGTTGGTAGTTCAGGAGGTATGATTATCCTGTGGGACAAAAAATTTATGGAGGTCAATGATGCACTTACTGGGGAATATATTTTATCAGTCTCATGCACAAATAAGTCAGACAATTTCAATTGGATGCTTACCAGTGTGTATGGACCCAACAATATTGTGGAGAGAATTAGCTTCTGGGAAGAATTGGATACTACATGTAGACTATGGAATTTACCATGGTGCATAGGTGGAGATTTTAACACAGTTAAAAAGTGTGATGAAAAGAAGAATTGCACCAAGATCTCCAGAAGCATGACACAATTCAATGACTTCATTGAGCATCATAATCTGGTGGATCTTCCTTTGAAAGGTGCACGCTTTACATGGTCAAATGGACAATCCAATCCAGTTATGTGTAGGCTTGACAGATTTCTTATAACCCCATGCTTTGAAACCCATTTCCCCCTCATCTCCCAACTAGCCAGAGCTCGACCTACTTCAGACCATATCCCAATCCTTCTAGACATTTCAGATCCCAGTTGGGGACCTTGTCCTTTTAGGTTCGAGGCAATGTGGTTATTAGAGAGTGATTTTCTAACCCTTTTGAAAGATTGGTGGTTGTCTTTTTCCTTTACAGGTTCTCCAAGTACGGTGTTATGGCTAAAGCTAAAGGCCCTAAAAGAAAAACTACGTGTTTGGAACAAGGAGGTTTTCAAACATACACACACTAGGCTCAATGACATTTTGACTGAAATCCAGGAATAGACAATATGTCATAGGATAACGTTCTTTCTAAAGAAGACAAACATAATATCATATACCTAAAGTCTGAATTTGAGAAAACGGCGCAAATGGAGGAAATATCTTGGAAGATTAAATCAAAGACTAAATGGCTACAAGAGGGTGACAGGAATACTGTATTTTTTATGAGTAAAACTACGGCAAGAAGAAGAAGTAACAGGATCAAACAATTATACATAAATGGAGCACTTGTAGACGATAGATCTTTGTTACAACAGCATATCATTAACTTCTATCGCACCTTATTCACTGAAGAGGAGGTTATCAGGCCGGAGCTGGAAGGAATAGACTTTGATAGGATAAACGACCAAGAAAACGTAATCTTAGAATCAACATTTACTGAAGATGAAGTTTGGAAAGCCATCCAAGATCTAGGAGGTGATAAAACACCTGGTCCAGACGGCTTCCCAGTTGTTTTTTTCAAGAATTGTTGGGGTTTCCTAAAGCAAGACATAATGGGCACAATCAATGAATTTTGTTCCACGGGACAAATAGACATTAAACATAACTCCACCTTCATCACCCTGGTTCCAAAAAAAGATTATGTGGAGTCGATCAAGGACTGCAGACCAATCTGTCTACTCACTAGTGTTTATAAAATCATCGCAAAAGTGCTGGCAACGAGACTCAAGCTAGTGATGGACAATATAATATCCCCAGTTCAGTGCGCATATATTGAGGGTAGGCAAATTATAGATGGTACATTAACTGCTAACGAGTTAGTTGACTCTAGACTGAGATCTGACAAAGCAGGAATCATCTGCAAGATTGACTTAGAAAAGGCCTTCGACAGGATTAATTGGAAGTACTTGGAGTTTGTTCTAAACAAAATGGGGTTTGGTAGAAAGATATGTAAGTGGCTAAGATTCTGTTACTCAACTTCTACTTTTTTTGTGTTGATTAATGGTTCATCTTTTGGTCACTTCTCTAGTTCTCGAGGCGTGAGGCATGGATGTCCAGTTTCACCACTTCTTTTCAATATAGCCATGGAGGGATTTTCAAGATATATGGATAAAGCCTCAACACTGAACCTGTTCAGTGGTTTTTCTGTGACTCCTAACTGTATCAATGTTAATCACCTACACTATGCTGACGACACTATCTTTTTCATTGATAACAGTAGGGAGGAATTACATAATTTGTTCTCTGCCATGAAGTGCTTCGAGTATATAGCTGGTTTAAAGGTAAACAATCTAAAAACAAGACTGATAGCAATTGGGGAGGTTCCATATATCTCAGTTCGGGCAAAGGAACTTGGTTGTGTCACTGATGTCTTGCCTTTCATTTACTTGGGCATGTCATTAGGAGCAAATCCTACATCTAAGAGCATATGGTATCCAATAATTGAAAAGTTTGAAGAGAGACTTTCAAACTGGCGGCAAATTTCTCTTTCAAAAGGAGGGAAACTAACTCTACTGAAATGCATTTTGAATGCTCTACCAGTCTACTACTTCTCGTTATTTCAAGCGCCTGCCTCAGTCATTAAAATCCTGGAAAGAAAGATGTGAAACTTCCTATGGGAATACAGTGGTTCTTCTAGAATATCTCATTTGGTTAATTGGGATCTCGTCTGTGCCGATAAGGAAAGGGGGGGTCTGGGAGTTTGTAATCTGAAGAGGATGAACCAGAGTTTGTTGGCGAAATGGTGTTGGAGATTCGGCCAAGAAAAAACAAGACTGTGGTACAAAATTGTGGTAGATAAACATGGGGATAACTTCTCCTATTGGATCCCAAGTAAGGTGAAGCATTCTCATGGTGTATCATGCTGGAAAACAATAGCTAATACAACTCATTTGGTCAACACTCATTCCTACTTGACTATTCATTCAGGAAGAGCAACTTCGTTTTGGCATGACATATGGAAAGGAGATGCCTCTCTTGCCTCCTTATTCCATTCTATGTACAACTTAACCAATAATAAGAACGTGAAGGTTGCAGATATGGTCACAGTAGATGGAAACTGGAGTTTTAATTTCAAACGTAATCTTACAAATTCTGAAACAGATAGGTTTGCTGATCTGTTGTCTGTTATTGGAAGCACTCCACCAGTTCTAGACAACCTTCCTGATACTAGGCGTTAGTCTTTGCATAATGATGGAATATTCACAGTTAAAACCCTATATGCTAAGCTTATTGAAAATTCAGGTATTGATAATTTCCCTCATCAATTCATTTGGAAGAAATATATTCCGCCCAAGATCAATTTCCTACTTTGGTGTCTGTTGCATGACAAGTTGAACACCATAGACATGCTGCAGTTTAAAGGGGTTGATATTTACAATTCTTGTGCTCTCTGTGGAGATGATATGGAATCGCAAGAGCACATTTTCCTGCACTGCAAAGTTGCGCACATTGTCTGGTCGATGGTGATGCCAACTGACTGCTGGTCTTGGGTGATTCCAAGAAATTTCAATTCCCTGGCACAAGAATGGTACCATGGTCACTTCAGTGCTATAGGAAACTTCATCTGGGAACTGATCCCTGCGGCAGTGGTGCAAACTTTATGGGATGAGCGCAACAATCGAATTTTTCAGTAGAAACATACGTTTAAAACAGATGATGACTTGGGTTTGGAAGTGCGTTCTTTGGTTTTATCTTGGGCAGCATCAGCAGGCAGGCGTGTCCATTTAAACTTCGCGAACACAATCCACAACAATTGGCTTTCCATCTTTGTGTAGTTTTTGTTTAAACTTGCGCTCCTGGTGGAATTGTTGTAACTCCTCTTTCTCCTCTTAATAAAATTCCTTTCTGTTCAAAAAAAAAGACAAACCCTAAAACCAAATTAATCTGCCCACCTAACAGATCTATAGTAATCGAGGTGGTTTCTTCTTCCATTTTCTCATACCGTGTTTATCTTTGTCACCATCCAACAGCAGGACTGTAAACTTAACATTCCACATTTTGTTCCCAAGCTTGGATTAGACTTGCCCTTATCCCATTATCCTAAATGAAAATGACCAAGCAGCATCCAAGATAAAGTCCACCGGCCCCAGAAAAGACTTTTTCACAATCAGCCATCAAGCTAGGGTGTGGACCTGTTGGTTTTGGAGCTAAAAGAGGTAGGGTGGAGAACAATTTAACAGTTTCATGTTTATGTCCCAATTCTAACAAATGGAACCATGCTATACGTCTTATATAAGCCACCCTCTTTGACCTCGTACATAGTATTAACTTCTAATTTCAAGACCACAAGTTTCCGGCCCCGTCAGCCATAAATTCATGGCCCTGCTCAAACGTAGAGGACCAACTTGAAAAGTAATGAAATTAAGAGAGTCGCTCGAGAATCACTTACCCTCAAAAGTTTTTTATATATTTTTCTTTTCAAAAGTTCAAACCAAACACGTTTGGTGACCCTTCAGCTTTTGGTTTAGCCAAAGAACCGCACTACAGGATCGTCGAATTTAAAGCTAAAAATTTGGCCACCATCGGAAAAATGAAACACAACGAAGATTCACACAGTGCTGAGCTATTAAAGTAGTGACAAAAAGATTGATAACCAAAGTAGTTCTGGACAGACAGTCCAAAAAAACTATCCGAAAACCTTCGGGTTTCGGGTGAGTGTGGTGAGTGGGACCCGCTCTATGAGAATTAGCAGCCGCTCATTTATGGGTGAGTTGGGCCGACCACTTAAGAACTCTGAGGAAATCACAAAGCTTATATATCGATCTTCCTCTGGCAATCTTTTAGCCGCGTGATCATAGTAAAGAAGAAATAAAAACTAATGACAGAACCCCAAAATTAAGATCGACGAGGCGTCATGAGTCTCTGCCATAAATTCATGAGCAGATCAGTCACTCAAGATTCTTAATATTCACTTGGCCCTATTTACACTGGCAATGACGGGTGAAATAATCTCTAACCAGATTCCCAATTTGGGTCTTCGCCAACATATATTAATTGCATATAGTAGAACGTATAGCACAAGTCATTCAGAGTCAGACGACACAATCTTTTTCACGTCTCTTTTCCCTTTGATTTTTTGATCGAAAAGAGAGATTTGTTAGTTAAACAATGTACAATATTAACCTGTACAAAAATGATGAAAATTAAAAGCAAAACAGTGTTGTGTTCTCACTCTCCGAATCTTCTAGCAGACTTCTATTTTTATTTATTTTTCCAAATGAAGAATTTTCTTTGAGGGAAAAAAGAAAAGAGAAAGACCCAAGAAAAGACTCAGTTATTTTCTTTTGATACTTATTTTTCCTTTAAAAGCAAAGAAGTTTTGTGACCCTTCTTCACGTCAAAGAAAAAAATCATAATCAAAAGCTCAATTTGCTGTGGCTCTACAGTCTTCATGGCATGCTATAAATATGTCACTTCCTTTCTTTCTTTTAGTAAACAAGTCTTACATACTCAAAAGACTATTCATTCATAACCAATGGGTTTCCATTGCAACTCATCAAGAATTTCTCATCTTCATTTTTCAATATTATTCTTTCAAATCATCACAATACTGTTAATTCTTCCTAAACCTACAAATTCGATCTCCTTTAACTTCCCAAATTTCGCAAAGAATGATCCACGAATAAATTTCCAAGGAGATTCAATCAGGAACGGTAGCTTCATTGAAGTCACCAGGAACAACGCTAGTCTTTATACTGATCGTGGTGGTAGTGTAGGTCGTGCCGTTTACTCAGAAGCTATACAGCTTTGGGATGCAACCACTGGAAGGATGACAGATTTTGAGACACACTTCTCATTCATCATTGATGCACATAATGCGACTAGGGCTGGTGATGGTATGGCTTTTTTTCTTGCACCTTTTGGGTCTGTACTTCCTCCAGATTCTGGCGGGGGAGCTCTTGGCTTATTGACTGGGAACGTATCTGAAAACAATTTGGAGACAAGTCAAATTGTTGCGGTTGAGTTCGACAGTTATAAAAACCCATTTGATCCAAGTTCAGATCATGTCGGTATCAATGTTAACTCGGTTGTATCCGTGGCTAATGTGTCATTGGCAGATGGTACTATAAGGGATGGAAGAAAAGCTAATGCGTGGGTAACTTATAATTCTACTACGGAAAATTTGAGCGTTTTTCTAACTTATGCTGAAAAACCTGTTTTCAATGGGAGTTCTACTTTAAATTATGTTGTTGATTTAAGCAAAGTTCTACCAAACCAGATTACTGTTGGATTTTCAGCTGCCACCGGGGTTTTTTTTGAAGATCATAAAGTCCTTTCCTGGAGATTCAATTCCACTTTAGAATTAATCGAGGTAAAAAAAGATAATAAAACTGGTGAAGGAAATAATTATCAAAGCATAGCACCAACAATAGCACCAACAATAGCACCAACAAGTGCACAAGGGAAAGGTAATAAAACTGATGAAGGAAATACTGATCAAAACATACCACCAACAAGTACACAAGGGACAGGTAATAAACCTGATGAAGGAAATACTGATCAAAACGTACCACCAACAAGTACACAAGGGACAGGTAATACAACCGGCTCTGCGGTTGGTCTTGGTGTTGGCCTGGGTGTTTTAGGTTTTGGCCTTGGTTTTGCTTTGTTTATCTAGTGGAAGAGAAGATGCAACTCAAGACATCATAGAAATGCTACTTAAATCATACAAACGCAACTCAAGACATTATTGAGATGCTACTTAAATCATACAACATCCGTTTCTAAAATAGAATTATCATCACTTTTTTATGATGGCCTAAAGATAAAAAAAGTGACAATCTCTTTTCCAGGAACAGTTTCTAGAATAGAGTTACCATCATTTTTTTCATTTTGGCCTAGAAATAAAAAAGTGACTATCTCTTTTCCAGGAACATGAGGACTAAAATTTTTAGTTTGTATACGTCCTGGGTTTTCCCTCATTTGTGTGTATCAATTATCAAATCGGTAACATAGTTATCTTCCGAGAAAATTTGAGCCGATGAATAATTATCTAATTCAATTAAAATATCACCAAATTACACATTAATTGTACATGGATCAACCGACAATCCACCAAATTACATAAGAAACGAATATGACAAATCCCTCAGCTCAATATACATCGCAACACAGTCATAGAGAAGGGAATCAAGCAGCAGATGGTCTAGCAAATTATGCAGCAGGCGGGAGCTAATCGAGAAATCTTTCAATAACAATCTGCGACCATGAAATTCCACATTTTCTTAACCAAATTCTATTAAATGAGTCTCTGGTTATCATATACCCACGTTTAATAGATTAGGTCTGTTTTAGTTATCTTAATGCAGTACACCATATTGCCCGATTTGACACATATTGATTTTTCGGTTCGAGACACATATACATGTCTTTAGTGCTTCCACTCATATAAGAGTCTTAATGAAAAAATATGAGTAGTTTTAATTCTGATTTTTCAACTACTCTTACAGGTGTTTTAAAATGTGTCTCTACAAAATTTATAATTTTCAATATATATCTAATTTGTCATTTCTTTTTCATTATAATTCCATTTTATTTCCCTCCAAAAAATCCAAACTTCCCCAAAGTTCTCTCCCTTAGGCTGGCTCTAATGGTATGCCAAGATTCAAGATTATCACCGGATCCATGTCACCAAAACACAACGCCCGGGCGCAATGGGGATCCAGGATTCCTAGTCGATACGCTTTTTGAACCTGCACGGCACGCCGTTTCTAACCGCGTTTCTAGATTTGGAAGGGATTAATTTTCGGATAAACATCACCACCTAGAAAAAAGTTAGTAATTAATCTCTTATATCAATTACTACTAGTACTTTAATGATGGATATTATGTGATTACAGTTTTGCAAAACGAAAAATTGTTGTTTTTGTATGAGATTGAAACTCTGTTTTTTTTTTCTTGCATGAACTAGAATTATGCAGCAAAGAAACGGAGTTTATATGATTTTGTTTCTCAGACTGAATTTTTCTTTCCTTCCCAGCTGTACTCTCTCCTACCTAGTAGTTAGGATTCTTCCCCAAAATACCGGCCATTTTTTTGGTCACAGTTTTTATCCAAATATTATTAAAATAAAGTCACTAAAAGATTAACATTCAGATAAATACGCAGTTTGAATCAGCGTGGAACGATGTTAGGAACGGCGTGCGAAAGAATATTTCCGTATGAATATTCGCTGGCACGCATTTAGGAACTGCGTGTGATGCTTATTTGACACGCAGTTTCAAACCGCGTGCTTGAATTATTTCCATCTTGAATCCAAGCAAAACGAAACACTCTCTGGGAATCAAGCAAACAGTCACATTTTAGACCACGGTCTTGGCATCCAATCTTGGATCTTGGATGCCCGTTAGAGCCGGCCTTACCAATTTTCTAAATCTCTCACATTATTTTCCATCTCAAATTTCCCCCCAACATATTCCTCCCACCCCACCCCACCAAAATCTTGGACTCACGCCAAGTCTCTTTGAAACATGATTTTCACTTATTTCCACCATTTATTTTAGTTCCCACGTTTGTTTTGGGTTATCTTAAACTTGGACAATATTTAATATTAATAAAAATTTGGTTCTGGATATTAATAAAACCACTCAGTCCAACTCTTATCTCTCACTGTGTTTTATTTTCTTTTCTCCTCTCAACTTCTTTCTTCTCCGCTCAAAAGAAACCAGAGAAAAAGAATAAGAGAAATCGAGAGGAACCTATATGTCAATCCGAAACAAAAATTAAACCAAAATTTTTAATTGATTTATGATTTTATGCATGTTGCACGTTTGCCTGTTAGGCCGATGTGACTTTTGAGAATGTTTATTAGATCATGAGTAAATAAATCTAAAAATCAAGAATATGCCACTTCCTTTCTTTCTTTTAGTAAACAAGTCTTGCATACTCAAAAGACTATTCATTCATAACCAATGGGTTTCCATTGCAACTCATCAACAATTTCTCATCTTCATTTTTCAATATTATTCTTTCAAATCATCACGATACTGTTAATTCTTCCTAAACCTAAAAATTCGATCTCCTCTAACTTCCCAAATTTCGCAAAGAATGATCCACGAATAAATTTCCAAGGAGATTCAATCAGGAACGGTAGCTTCATTGAAGTCACCAGGAACAACGCTAGTCTTTACACTAATCCTGGTGGTAGTGTAGGTCGTGCCATTTACTCAGAAGCTATACAGCTTTGGGATGCAACCACTGGAAGGATGACAGATTTTGATACACACTTCTCATTCATCATTGATGCACATAATGCGACTGCTGCTGGTGATGGTATGGCTTTTTTTCTTGCACCTTTTGGGTCTGTACTTCCTCCAGATTCTGGCGGGGGAGCTCTTGGCTTATTGACTCGAAACGTATCTGAAAACAATTTGGAGACAAGTCAAATTGTTGCGGTTGAGTTCGACAGTTATAAAAACCCATTTGACCCAAGTTCATATTGGTAGTATATGTGGCTACAATGACATTAGCAAATGGCACTATAAGTGATGGAAGAAAAGCTAATGCTTGGGTGACTTATAATTTTACTACGAAAAACTTCAGTGTTTTTCTAACTTATGCTGAAAATCCGGTTTTCAAATAGACATGACTTAAAACATAACCTACTAAATCGCATATATTAAAGTTAGGCCTATACATCGGGTCCGGTGGGTAGGATATACCTATTTCGCCACCTTGCTCGGTGACCGACGGGTAACAAAAACATTAACCGCCACTACACCCGCCATAACAATCAGTAAGATCCTCCCGATCCACCACAAAACCAGTAAAATATTCAATACAGTAATTTATAAAATTCCAATCAAGACAGATATCATTACAAGCGAAAAACCAATAGGAGCATTTACCAATGTAAGTCCATCTATAAAATCTATCCTACACAGAAGTTTAACAAAACTTGGAAGGGTAAGGTCTAAAGTCGATCGGATATATTCAACTTGCTTTATAGGCTATAGCAATAGCAATTTAGCTTTATGAATCTCAACCATTGGACTCTTATATTCAGACCTAAAAGAAAATAAAAATTGCATAATCCCACATTCATATCAGGAAACCGGTTAAAAAAGAACTTTTTTACAAAATTAAATCCAAAATACATTGCCTCCCTCACTAGATTAGCAACAGTTACCCGTCTTATTAGTTGTTGTTGTTATTGAGAAATGGTATTGATTTTGGGGAAAAAAAGAAGAAGAAAAGCTTCACCAAAATCTTTAAGAAAAAGTTGAGAATTGATGATCCGCAGGAGAGACATAGGGTTTCCAGGAACGAATCCTCAACAAAAAACATAATTGCTAATTGAGATTTAGTTGAGACTTTTCTTCTGATCAAGCTCCTAGATTTATAATTGCTTCGACACCGTCAAAGCTTATGATATACTATGTATTTGTAATAAAAATAAGTTTGTAGTAACTTCTATCGATCATCCAAGAAATTCAGTCATTGGAAGAGCAACTCAACATAAGTCTGTCTCTGAAGAGACTGAATTCACAGATTAACGAAGTCCCGGTAATATATGTCTTATTTCAAAAAAAAAAAAAAAAAAAAACTCCCCAAAAAATACTAATAAGACATGTAACTGCTGCTGATCTAATAAAGGAGGTTGTTTAGGAACACAATTCATTTTTGAATTTAATTTTATTGAAATTTTTTTTTAACCGGTTTCCTGATATGAATGTGGTGATGTGCAATTTTTATTTTGTGAGATTTGGAAATATAAACTAGCTTTTTTTTTCGGCGTCTTCGAATATAGGCTCGGTTTTTTGAACTTTTCGAATATAGGCCTGTCTTGATTTGGTTCCACTGTTTTTTTTCTTTGGAAAAAAACGGATTCCATCACTTAAGTGCAAGATAGCAATTATCTCACCTATTAAAAAGTCTTATTTACCCTCTTTTGTGCAAGGTCGATTTCCAACCAACTAAAACCCTGAACCCTTAAACTTGGGAACCATGAATCCTAAAATTTGGGAACCCTGAACTTGGGAACCATAAAACCTGAACTTGGGAATGACAAACCCTAAATGAAAAAAGTTGAACCCTAAACTTGTGAATGATGAACCCTTTTGGGGAATGATGTACAACCGGAAAATGGTGACACGATCCTAAACGAGATCAACGAACCTTAAATGGCAATGAATAAAGGGTAAATAAATAAAAATATAATGGATGGAAAAGTGGAGACAAGCCGATATTTGAAAAATTGAAGAAAAAAAACGTGCCTATATTTGTAAATCGGGTTTCAAACAGGCTTATATTTCTCAATTTATCTTTATTTTCTTGTTGATCTAAATATAAGAGTCAAATGGTTGAGATTGGTAAAGTTAAACTTTTGTGTAGGTCAGATGTTATAGATGGACTTACTTGGTAAATGCTTCCATTGGTTTTCCACTTATAATGATCTAAGTCTTGATCGGAATGTTCTTCATGTAACCTTCTACCGGGAAGACTCTTCGCACAACGCACAGTTCTTATACTTCTACTGGAATATGGGATCCGTAGTCCAGACCATCACTGAGTTAAACAGAAGAAAGAATATAGTGCTAAACAAAGTTAAATTTTACAGCCGCAAACAAGTGAGTGGTTTCAAATAGACTTGGAAACAAAACAAAGAAAAAGGATGGGCAGAGTAAACCCTTAGCTTAAGAAACTGCCAAGTGGACTCCTACTACTCACCTCACCTCAGTAATGACTGCTAAAGGTAATCAAATTTCTAGACTACCCATTTTTAATATGTGCCTTAAATCCACACTCCCCATTTATAAGGAATTCAAGTTCTTGTACATTAAAATTATTGAAACCTTCAACTTCTACATGGTTCTCTGTTCAACATTTATATGAGTATATTTTCTTAAGCTGAATTATAGTCCAATTATGTCTGGAATATAATAACTTCGACCCTTTATTCACTACCAGAGTAAATTCACATTTCTGGAAATAGTTGTCATCCCTTTAAAAATTAATTAAGTTTCCTGGAATCCATGACTAAGCTTATGTTTCGGCTTGTTATATCATTTTCTTAACATTCTACTGAGAAATTATGCGATTCATAACGACAACTCAGAAAAATACTACGGCGACCTTGTTCTTCAACAAAGACGTTGAATGGTTAACTGGATAATCAATGTAAGTAGTTTGTAATGATTAATTAAAGTAAGTTAGATTAGATTATGATTAAGTAGTAGCTATGATTGGTAAAACTACTGTTTTAGATCTTTGTTCGGTTTCCATTTTCTCTGCCAGATTAGAAAGGGCTGAAAGGCTGATAGCATATAAGCAAAAAGCTAACACCGCGCAAGGACGCTGTAGTATATTTAAATGCTAAGCCAGTCAAGATAGCAATCCAAGGTCTCTGGCCAATTGGATTCCATCAAATTACAACAACGCTGTAGTATATCAAAATGCTAAGATTGAGAAGATGAAGTTGCAGAAATTAATGGCCAATTGGATTCCATCAAATTAATGGCCGATTGAGTTCAAGAAGATGAAGTTGCAGAAATTGATATGGGACTGAACTTAGTTACAGCAGTGGAAGATTGAGAAGCAGATGGGATAGAAGGAGGAGCAGCAAATGCTGATGTTGAATCTGAAACGAAATTGTAATGGTTTTGAGGTTGGATATGTGATGGCTTGCAGTGGGGTTATGAACTTGAAATTCAGGGTTTGACTCAACAGAGGAAACAGGGGTTTGAAGCTGCTTCCGAGTGAATGTAATGGTGGTGCTGAGCATTAAAAAATTTTCTTCCATCAATTTCACTGGTAAGTTTCTTGATCCTGTTGGTTTAACTTTTGTAAAATCCAGTTTAAAATTCATTGAATTTTGTTTGTATGTAATTAGTTTCATCTGGGTTAAGCTTGTGTAAAATCTGGATTGACCTGAAATTGCTTTTATCCATTTTATACTAGGATGAAACCAATATCATCCTGTTTTGGATTGACCTGAAATTATTTTCATCCATGTTATACTATGATGAAACCAGTATCATCCTGTTTTGGATTGACCTGAAATTATTTTCATCCATTTTATACTAGGATGAAACTGGTTTCATCTAGTTATAGTCTGTGACATAATTACGTTTTCGTCAAAATACTCAGGATGAAAACTAGTTTCATATAATTTATTCATTGATATACCATTTTCGTCAGAATACTCAACTAGAAACCAATTTCATCTAGTTGTAATCTTTCATATAGCTGTATTTTCACCAAATGTGCAGGATGAAACCAGGATGAAACCAATTTCATCTAGTTGTAAACTATAATATAATTGTTTTTTATCAAAATATGAAGGATGAAAACTAATTTCATCTAGTTATAGACTATGATATAATTGTATTTTCATCGGAATATGTTGGATGAAATCAGTTTCATCTCGTTTTGAAGGTGCGGCTGCAGGATTGGACCGAGCTTGGTTGCAGTTGAAACTGAGACTAAGAAGATGTTGTTCTTGTTGATAAACAGATGAATTCGAGGTTGAGTTGTTGTTACTGGAAGATTATGATGATGAATTAAGAACAGGTTTGGTTCAGATTCAATGAAGATGGGTTTCTGAAATTTATTGTCTTGATGTTGCTATTGAACTACAGGTCTGGATTGTTAAGAATCTGTATTGATGTGGCTGGCTCTTGAACACAGTGAAGATGGTGATGGAGTTGATGAAGGTTGGCTTGGGCTGTAAACTGGTGGTATTGAGGTTCAGGTGGGATTTGAACTGAGTTTGTTGGTAGTGATGTCAAGAACAAGGAGTAGTAGTGGCTGCAGTTTTATGAAGTTTCAGTGGTGGTTAAAATGGGTTTTGAGTCTGCAATGGAAATGTGATGTTGCAGGTGAACAAGAAATGTTCTGCAACTAATGGTCTGAACGGAGTTGTAATGGTTGATTATGAAGTTGAGGCTGTAAATGAATGTGTTATCGAATGCAGTGTCTAGAGCTGTGTGAGATTTGGAAAGAAATGGAGTAAATGGGATTCTCTGTGTTGATGGATGAAGATTGCGTATGAATTGCAGGCCAAGCATTGGAGCTGGAGCATGAAAGATGAATGTTAGGAGATATTGTAGAGATTTGAGCAGAGATTGACAAGAAGATGCAGGTACAGGCAATGGCAGGTTAATTGATTGTTGCAGTTATGATAGGATGGTTAGAGCCGAGACGAGGAATACAGTGGTGGTGATTTCGTATGAGATTGCATATTATGGATCTGGTGCTAGTTTGAGTTAGAAAAGAAAAGTTATAGCTAAAGTTGCAGAATGATTTTACTGAGATACTGATTATGTTGCGGGTTGAGATTGCAGCTGACCTAGTGGTGCTGGTGAAACATGGATGAGCTGGTGAAGTTTTGAAGTGGCTGATACAATGGCATGACTAATAGATTTCAGGTTTGCTCGATTTGTGGAGTTTTCAAGGGAGTTACATAATGATTTGAAGAGAATCAACTGATTCTGGTATTGTTTGTTCATGGGGCGTAGTCTAAGGAAGAAGATGATCACAAAATGAGTACACCTTGTATATGGAATACTCAATGATGAAAGTAGGTAATGGAAATTGAATAAGGACTAACAATGCAGTTTCATTTGAAAGTCGCAACAAAAAAAATATTAATGTAAATTAAGTTTAAGTTTTTTGTTTGTAAAAACTTTAATTTTGCATGCGTTTATGATCACCTGGATTCATCCATGGATGTATATTTCTTAATTACAGGTCAATTAATACGAAAAATTTACTTAAATTAATTGTAACTTCATGATATTTCATACAATCTAGTCTGAATATGCAGGATGAAAACCGGATGCATCTTGACAAAAAAATATATTTTTGTTTGAATATGCATGATGAAACTGGTTTCATCAAAGCCAAATTTTTTTTTCCAGAGTGTCCAGGATAAAAAAAAATTGTTGAAATGATTAGGATCCAATTGGTTTCATCTTATCCAAAATTCTGGGTTTTTCAAAATATGCAGGATGAAACCGGTTTAATCTGTGTTGTTCCTGAACTCATTCAAATTTTAGCATAAAAAAAATGAAGAGCATCTACGATTAAACATGAGTCAGTAGAATGCATAACTATAAATAGAATTTGGAAATTCAAAGCATCTGCAAGAAGTATATGAATAGAGTTAATGTTATTATTCAGTTGAATACATAAAGAAAACTGATCCATATGCCGAAGCTTACAGCTGCGGTACAACTTTTCAATAATAACAACGTTCAAAACATATTTTCAGTTCACGTTCAATCATCACCTGCACCTCAACCTATTTGCTTCATCAAGCAAAAACATCAACATTTCCAACCAATTCAAACTGAAATCAGTTAATATAACAAACCCGGTTTCGTCTTAACCATTAAGCCACTTTTCCCTTAACATATTTGCATAACCACTAACTGTAATTTCTACTATGACTATCTCACCACTACTCCTTCCTCTAACTGACCACAAAATCAGTTACATTGCCTACGGTCGGTCCAAGCTTTTTGCTGCAACAGTATAGGAATTAAACTTTTAATGTCTCATGGATATGAAAACGAATCAACATCAGGCATCAATCTATTGAGTGTTCGCAACCATCTTCAATTCACAATCAATTTCATCCTGAACAACATAATCTTTCATGTACATCCATAATTCTTCTTCAACCCGGTGCTTATTCCAGCAGATCCCAGTTTAAGGTTCACATCGAGAAGCAAGTTGACTAATAAACCATGTTGCATCCATTTCATTATACAATGAATCATAATTTCTAACATCTTCGGATTATGAAAAGATGTATACGAATAAGTAAGAAACAATGCTCTTATTATCAAGCATTTACTAAATTCGCACTCAACAAAGTTATGCTATTATTCAAACTCTTTTACGAATTAATCTAATAATCTAGCTCATTCTTAGCTAGGTTTAGTTACTTACCATAAAACTGACAGCAATCACAACCCACCACCTTCAACACTTACCACGGAAAACCAGCACAATTCATCATTCCCATCAGCATTTGCCTCCCCCGCCATCCCACACCACCCACGTACTACTCAAAAATCTGCATCCTTGCCACTTAAAACTCACCCCACTACCCACAACACTCGCCATCCTTACCACTCATAGTACAATCCACCATCAACACCATACCCACCACCGACCAACAACATCTACCACTCCCCACCAACACAAGTCATCACCATCCACCTCTCAACCCTCATCACTTCCTTCGCTACACATGAAAACTGAACAGTCCACAAACAACAGGTAAATAATTCAAAATCATATTGTTATCATACTGAACATGATTCAAAACCAAATTACACTAAAACAAAGCAAATGTTATTGTTTAATCTTAATTTGGTACTCCATTCAGAAAACCCTAAAAAAGCATGAACAAAACCAAAAATTTCAAAAAAGAAAATCACATTAACTAATGAAACTTCAAATTATAATGAATTGGAGAATTATTGCATTAGAATCTGTGTCAAACTTGCCATAAGAGGAAATCAAAATTAACTCATATGTCGACAGTGGATTTGACTTGCAGGGAATTCGAACAAAACCCAACTCCTAATTCTTCTCAAACTCTCAAATACACCTCTTTAATCTCAAGTATTTTGTTTAAATATTGATAGAATCAAACTATGTATCGATTTTTTCAAAATACTAAAATCAAACTTACTGATTTGCATAGAGGTTGGAGAAAAGTATAATACTAAATCGAACGACGATTGAAACAAAATATTGAAGATTGAGTTCTTCAGATCGACATCTCAAAACTGGAGCTCCTTAATTTACATATCGACACCAACACCACACCACTACCCATTCTCTGAATAAAAAAGCCTGTTCTTATTTGGATCGAAGCTTTCCGCAAAGCATTTAAAGAAGATAGGGGTATATTGGTCTGTTCTAGTTAATTAATAAAAAGAATTCTGGGTGAAATATCCAAAATGGATAATTGAACAATATATTTCTGATTTTTGGCTATATAAAAAGTATCAAAAGTTAGATATTTATATCACCCAGGAATTATTTGTTTTGGTCTTTTTGACCAATTTTGTGTTAAATAAACATCTATAGTACCCATTGAGAGGTTAACTACATATTTATTTTGAAAGCCCTAAAATCATTAATCAAACCGATCATCGCTCTAATAATTAAGATTTCAAGAAATTATTTAGATCTTCGGAGAACATTAATGGGAGTGAAGATATACACTTTTTTTTAATTATCAACAACAGATGGATTGTCTCAATCAAAACGGTTTGATTCTAGGTTAATGAAGAGGCTAACATCCATCGGACCTCCATGATCCGTCACCACTTGTCATAGAGAAACAATGCAACTTCAGAGTTGCTGGTCGATAACTTAAGCATAAAAATTGCAAGGAGATGTTGGACATTTCACCTCCCTTTCAATAAGTCAATCCCTCCCTCGTAAATTTGGTTCCCTCCTCGTAATATTTCCCTCCTCATATCCATTATTTCCCTCCTATTAACATGACTCAATTTTTTTATTGGATTCAACTCTTGGTAGATTGTGTGTTTAGCCCCGTTTTTGGAGGTTCTAAGTTGCTCGTTTGCATGCTTGCTTCTTTTCTTTCTTTTTTTTGTGACTTTTGTATCTGTGAAATCTTTATTTTTTTTATAGAAATTTGGGCTTTTCGAGTCAAAGAAAAAGAAAAAATTCTATGGATGTCCACTGATAGAGAATACACTGAGAAAAACTCTAAAAATGCGGTCATTGGTAGACTAATATTTACATCTGAGGATCTAATGGTGCAGAATATAATAGTTGTAACACAAACGGGTGAAAATCAGTTCACGACAAGATCACTTCACAAGATTGGATTTTTCGTTTCAAAGTGCTATGGTATTCCATGTGAGTACAAGTGCACCAAATCAACCAAAAGAAGTAAGAGACTTTGGTCCATGTCACCGTTTGCAATTTGGTGGAATCTGTGAAATGATACATGCTTTTACAATAAAAAATGACATACTAATCAAATATTTTGCACTAAAATATACTAATAATTAGTTGTTTGAAGGGATATGTTTGCTTACTGTCATATGTAACTGGGAAGGTGTCAACAGTAATCATGCATATAAGGCATGTTGTCATTGGCGGAGCCAGAGATTAAAATAAAGGGGGGCTAAATTTCTTTTTTTAAACTATACCAGATTTACAGGACTAGATACTAAGCACAAGGTGGACTAAATGCAGAATCTGGTATGAATTTCAAGGGTTTTTGTGTGATTATTGGGATTTTAGGGGGCTAGAGCCAGGGTTAGTCAACCCTTGACTCCACCCTGCATGTTGCCAATTCCGTTTCGGTATCCGATAGTTGTCGGACGGATTTTCAAAATTGACATACATATCCGACAAGAATAATAGTACACTATCCAATAATTATCCGAAATATTAC
The DNA here is from genome assembly GCF_003573695.1 of Papaver somniferum. NCBI lineage: Eukaryota > Viridiplantae > Streptophyta > Magnoliopsida > Ranunculales > Papaveraceae > Papaver > Papaver somniferum. The sequence continues at coordinate 31,873 of NW_020619936.1, forward strand.
ACTTTACGTAAAAAAACATATAATTTTCTTGTTTGTCTTTAATCATTTTTCCTTTTCTTGATTTTGTGATCATAACCCCAGATTAATTTTTGTGAGTTTGTCATTCCTTTGGATAAGGAAAAAAAACCAGTCTATTTGGATGAAATTTTGTTCTAAACCACTATTTTCCCATCGAAAATTTACTTTGCCACCATCAGTCGCCATATTAGTTAAAAACTTTAAACCACCAATTGTCAGCCTGCTATATGTTGTTAAGCAGTTGTACACTGCTGACGTGACAATTTGTTGTTAGTGTCCGAAATTGAGGACCACCTCAATATACCATCTTTGATTCGTAACAGAAGCATTCCGCCACGCATTTGTAACACAACACTTTGCTTGGGTTTTAACTTTTAACAGCTGAGAGCTGTTACGAAATTTTGCTTTGGTTGTAACAGTTAAAGAGCCGTCACTACAAGAAAACATGGCTTAAGCGACCAAAATCCCAGCAAGAGCCCATAACTTTAGTCACTTTAAGGGTTTAAGCATCCAAAGTTGCAACTGCCATAAAGTTTGGCGGCTACAAACCTGTGTCATCTAATATCTAGCCACGACTGAATGTGTTTGCTCGCTACATCACTCTTTCAAGTCATCTATAGCAGCTTGAAAAGTGCTCAGGTAGCTATTTACTTTGAGGCACCGACTCCTAGCAACTAACAAATGAATCGGTTGGTACAACCTCTCTATGAGCAACCAAGTTTAAGCGGCCACCACATGTTCAAAAGAGAAGTCAGTTTTGGAAGTAGGCATTTGAAACCAATAATGATCTCATTTTAGTTTCTTATTAGTTAGATTAGTGTCATACGGATCATGGTTGTTATCTTAGTTTACTATTAGGGGTGCACAATGGCATGTCGGTCTGGATTTTAGGAAAAACCATTGACCAAACCGTATACACCTCGGTTTTCGATTTCAAAACTGTCACTGAACTGTTGATGGATCGGTTGCGTTTGAAACCGATCCCAGTCCGCTCGGTCATTTTCTGGCTACTACTGTTTTAACTGGTTTCAAATGAGAAGAAAAAAACAAACAAAAGAAACCAAAAAACTATCCTACAACATGAAATAGATCTCGGAGCTTTACCGAACCCTTGAAAATTTAAAATTATATCGATAATTCCTTCGGTCAAAAAATATGTGGAACTTGGTCAATTATGCCGATTAACGCAACAGTTCTCATCTCGGTGAAAAATAGAAATCAGCTTGGCCAAGGTGAAATTTTTGGTCTCGGATAAATTAAGTGAACTAAATGGATATCTGAGTTGACTTAATAGTCAACCATATAAACGCATGGAATCCAAGAAAAATCGAGTAACTATTGAATAAATTTGATTAATAACGGGTGAAATTCGTTTGAAATTAATAGGCAATAATACAATTATACCCATGGAATCCAAGGAAAATCATGTGGAGCGAGCGATGTTGGATAAGGTTAATATATAACAGGTGAAATTGACTAAAGAGTATGGACATTCGGCTAAAATTATCAATAACATGAGAAGCCGATGTAATACAAGAGAAAGTGGGTGAGGTCGACCGACATAAAGTAGAACTGACAGATAATTTTTTTTTTAAGTGTACTAAATGAAAATTCGATATGATTTAATAGTTAACCATATAAACCCATTGACTCCAGGAGCAATCGAGTGATATTGAATAAAATTGATTGATAACATGTGAAATTGACTATAGTCAATCGGCGCATACGGTTAAAATGATGAATAATTAGAAGAAAACCGATATATCTGATTGAAAATGAATGCGGCAACCAAATTTGGTAATATTAACCGGTAACAAATAAAATTAAATGAAGTGGACGGAAATTTGATTTGAATTAATCGGTAACCTTATAATTAAACCAATGGGAATCTAAGAGAAATTGAGTGAGGCCGAGAGAGATTGGATAACATTAATATATAACGGATGAAACATTTTTCCGGCGACTTCGAAAAAGAAAGTGGCTCCAAGGTCGAAACCTAGCCGGGAGTGGACTACTATAAGTCGAAAAATATGTAAGAACGTACCAGTGTACAATATGCCAGAACATGATATTACTTCAAGACTTCTTGACGATATGTATTGAACTTAGAACCCAACCCAATCTTGACGATATTACTTCAAGACTTTTGGGTGACATGTTCCTCATATAAAACTCTACATTCCTACCAAAAATTAAAATATTCCGAAATACGAAACTTCACCATCCATAAATGAATGCCTTATGAAAGAAACACAAATCTACTTTAAAGAAACACGTCATTTTTTCTACTGAGCTCAAACGGAAATGAATTTGAAGCTAATATTTTGGTAACATGTTCCTCATGTAAAATTCTATATTCCTACAAAAAATGAAAATATTCCGAAATACAAAACTTCACCGTCCACAAGTGGATGCCTTACGAAAGAAACACAAATCTACTTAAAAGAAACACAAATCCATGAGGATCCGCATGAGATTGTTCCAACCAATAGAGAACTAAAGTCTATAATCCTACGGATATCAACTTACAAAGAAAGCTCATACGGATTTTGATAAAACTTAGTAGTGGACTAATGTCCCGTTGTTTCGAAACGTGGAAGATGAGATAAATCTCATCCATCAATTTGGTTTCTTCTCTATGCCATCCAACGGCCTGTAATTTGCCTTTCCACATAAAGTTTATAGGAAAACCTAATTCCTTTGGAGAACTCTTTTCATTCCTCTCTCTCGTAGAAGCAGTTGCGCCTCCTTCTCCTACTTTTCTCATCTTCTTCTTTCCTCCATCTTAGATTCTCAATAGATCTTGTTCTCACTGGGTTAATTGATAAAATTTGTTTGTTAATTGTTGTTCATTGGGTTGGATTTACTAACCAATGGTTCAAATTTTTTGATTTTGTTATTAAGATATTTCTTTGTCTGCAATGATTGATTGTAGTAATAACAGTGTTTAGGTATTAAGGTTTCGTTTCTTATTCCTCTATATTGATCTGCATCTCAATGCCTCTCTCTTCATATCCATGTTTTCGTTTAAGATTTGTTACTAATCAGGGCTTCATGCTTTGATGTGTAAACAGAACAGTTATCTCTTTGCCGTTTTGGACCATAAATTAATTAAAATCTATATGAAATTGGTTGCATTAGGAGTTTTTGATTTTCTCAAATGGGTCTGATTTTTTTTTCTATCTTTGAATGAATAAATTATCACAAAATATCAGATTTTATTGATAGGTTTCTTATTCAGTTGGTCTCGTTTATCCATTAAATGATTGAGTTTGTTAATTTGATTTTTATTTGTTTAGAATTTCTAATTCATCTTCCTCTGTATTAATCTGTATCTAGATGCATCTGTCATCTTTTCCATAAAGATTTGTTATTAATCAAGATTTCAAGCTTATTGTTCTCTTTATAAAGTTTTGTTGTCTACACTGATAATATGTCTTTGGTCGTTTGGACCATAAGTTACCTAACTCATCTATATATATAAATATGATTCTTTGATTTTTTTTTTTCAATGGGTCTGATTTTTTTTTTCTTTGGTTCGGAATAAACAAATCAAGTGAAGTTTGCTCCTACGCATACTTTGAAGAAGGTAAAAAGTATCAGGTTTTGTTGATTTGTTTCTTAATCTAGTTTTTATCCTTTTTTTTTTCTTTTAGTTTGATTCCTGATTATAGTTAGTTCCACTTTGAATTTGCTGGTTTGTATATATGCAGGACCAAAGTTCACATTTTTGGGGAGGAAGAAACCAGATTTAGGATGAGTACTCTTATGATCTAGAAGATGTTAGATTGCAGATCTATTTAAGATTGTCCTGTGAAATTAAAGAACTTTGATGGGTGCAGGTTGAAGTTGTTGTTTCAATGGTGCCATGTATCATTAGATTTTAATTTTCTTTCCCAGAGATTGTATTTCATTTTTGTAAAAATATGAGATTGTAAATTGACTAATAAATGATGTTGTAAATTGAATTTTGTGATAATAAATTAAAATTAATGTTGCATTAAATTTTTCTCATATTTGTGTCCTATATTAATTTTAATTTTACTTTTATTCATCTGAGTCAAAATCTGTCCGTTGACCATTTATCCAATCAGAACATTCCCGTCGATGAAGAAAGAGCAACTAATCTCTGATAAGTTTAAAGCATTGGACAATTGAGTCGCCCTAAACCATTGTCAACTTAACATATTACTCAGTAGGATGGTTGAAATAAATTTAAAGCAATTATATTGGTTAGCCGTTGATGGTAGTTGAAACATATTTGGAGCGACTCATCTTAGAATAGTTGGAATAAAATAAAAGCAATCATATTAGTTAAATGCTGGTAGTAGTTGAAACATGTTTAGAACGAGTGCCTAGCTGCTCTAGGTCTATACAGATCCCACTTTTTGCAACTCAGGAGCGAGAGCCAAACTCAGTCGTTCTAAGGGTTAGAGCGACTCAATATGGGCTTTTGCAACACAAAATGCCTGGTCGCTTAATCCAGTTTTTCTTGTAGTGCGTTACCAGTTGTTACAGGTTATATTGGCAGATGTACCATTCGCGTGCATGGCTGGGTAACTCTTGGTTTTGTATTTCCACCCAATTCATAATCACTTATTAGGTTTTCTACCAAAACTTCCTTCCGTTTCGATCTCTTCATCACCTGTCTTCCTTCTCTTTCCTGTCATTCATAGAACAATTGTTGTGTGAACCAAATCAATCTGCTAAATCACTTACCTCTTGTTTATCGAAAGAGAAAATCAATATTAATTCTCCTTCGGTGATCTGAAAGAGAAAAGACAAACCGACGACTGGTAGACGATGAGAGCTTCTCTCTCTTCAACCTTTTCACATTGCCTCATCCCTTCTAGGATCTAGAACCCTAATCCTTTTTCTTTTTCTTAGAAACCATGGGCATTATCCATTGAATCCTTAGAATCCACAAACCCTATAACCAAGATTTTCAAAGTCATGAACAATCAATATGTTCAAATAGATAGGAAATACTTTAGGTTCTCCTGTAGTAAATCCATTACCTCTGCTCCGATCACCCTTACAGAATTCCATAGTCATGGTTCTACCAGTGCAACCTTTACCTTTTCATTAGCTTTGAATCTCCAACACATGATGTTCGAAGCAGCAAAAAATGGAGATGGCGGACGACATGTATGGAAGTTTGAGGATAACCAAAAATGGTTATGTGCTTCAAAATTATCTAATGAAAAAGGTCATTACATTCATATACTTTTGGCTGTCCCTAATCCTAATCCTAAATCTGATCCTATTTCCATATTCATACCTGCTGGTGTCAATTTTGAGGGATGGTTCGCTATATCAACAACCTTAGAATCAATCACTACTTACTCAGCCTCACAAAAAGACTGTGCAGTTCATCAGCTGTCTCCAATCCAAACCAAGCCTAATCCCATCAGTAGTCCCACAAAAACTTATGCTCAAACTGTTTTCAATAATTTGTTAGCTCCGGTCAAAAGAATAGTGGGTAAACATTTACAGCGTAAATCACCATTCATCTGTGACGATCTTGCTGCTCATGTCAATTTCTATATGAACTCTTCTAAATTTGGTCCTTACCTAAAAGTCCGTGAATCAAAACAACAACTAGGGAACTGGGAAAATGCGTTCATTATCTCCGCTCCATCATTGGTACATTCATGGGAAGCCATAGGTGCTGAATTCTGTTCCATCCTACAGATTAGATCACAATTCACATTGTACCCTATCAATTCAACTCAAGCAATTTTTTATGCGGACTCTTTACTTGCTAAGGCAAATATGGAATTCAAGTTCACGTCAAATTATATGATCTTTTCGGTATTTAGATGGAGGACAAACATTTGGAGTTCACACTTCACTCATCAGTATGACTTCCACATTGAGCTTCACGGTGTCCCTTTTCAATTTTGGACTCTAGAGATTATTCATGCTATGGGAAATATTTTGGAGAAATCTTACTTGTTGACCCTGCAACATTAAGGCTACAAGATTTAAGAGCAATCCGCATGAAAATCATAAATAACAAGGGGATCAATGCCATTCCTAGAGTCATAAAGATATTTGTTGGGAAGCATATGTTCACAGCAGAGGTTGCAGTAACACAGGCAAGATCAGGCAATCCTCAAAGTGTCGTTATTATTCCGTCACCGAGTAAGCTGTCGCAGTTAATGTCATCAGAGAAACGTCCGGCACATTCAGCAGAACTTCTGGAAACCAGTAGAATGAAGCAACGGAAATTTCTTCCTCATCTCACGCAATCAACTAGTGATAATGAAAGTACGGATCAACATGCATCATTCACTGCTATGTCTTTGGAGGCCACTTCAAATCTTATAACGGGTAAGATCAATAGCAATCACTCTAGAACCAGTCATCGAAGACCTGGTCACCATGGTTCCAACAGAAATAGAGAATGGCGCAAGAAAAGATATGGAAGAGAAAGAAAACAAATTTGGAGGAAACTTGCTCCAAAAGAAAAACCATTTGATGTGTCAGTTGACATGGAAATAGACGTGGAATCTAGCCATGATGCACCAGCATTCAAGTTGACAATTGAGTCGACAGAATTCAATCAACCATATGAAAATCAACCATTTTTCCCACCCACAACCTTGACACAGAACCTACATCCCTCCCAATGCACAATACCCTCAACTCCGGCATCCTCACAAGTATCAGATTCACCCCGACAAGTATCAGAACCCACATCCCTCGCAATTCACATTACCCTCAACTCCCAATCCATAGAGAAATTTACCATCCCAAGGATAAGCAACTTCAACACTTTCCCCATGACAGTTATAACAAGCTCTCCTAGAACATTCAATATGAATCAAATACCCTGTTCAATCATCCCCAAGTGGCTTCTCACTGAGGTCAACATGTTATTTTGTTTGGGTGTCCTGCTGGGAATTAGTTATAATTCAATGCCCAATCACACAAGACGATTTCTTTGTTCGAAAGTTTACTCAGAAGGACCAATCATTAAACCTATACCAATTTTGCCTATCAAAAACATTCCTAGAGAGGACTATGGAGTCCAACTAAAGGTCCGGGTTGAAGATATGGAGGAAGTCTCAATATATGAACCAAAACAAAAGTCTATTCCTCTTCTCTGTCTTAATGACACTTTCATGATGATTGTTGATGATGCCACTTTCATGCAGAGCGTTGATGATGAAAATGGTCTAGACACTTCTTTTGGCAATACTCCATCTTTGCCTCCTGGTTTTGAAACACATGATACATAAGATGAAACATCAGACAATGCATCATCGAGGGATCAAGAGGTCACGATAATTTCAGATTCTTCCCAAGTAGTCCCAAAGAGATTCAAGTCAGATTGGAAGCGTTTAGACGTCACAGAATTGGATTCTATTTACCCATCACCCAAACGAGCAGCTAAAACAAGGGGCCAACACTTATCTCAATGAGTTTTTCAATCCTCAGTTGGAATGTGAGAGGGTTAAACTCCCCCAATAGAAGGTCCGTAGTTCGAAAAATCATACAGTTGAATAAAGCACCTATCATCATTCTTCAAGAAACTAAAATGATGCAATGCACTCAGCTAGATATCAGTCAAATTTGTGGATACAACAATGTTGGATGGACTTTTCAACAGTCTCTTGGTAGTTCAGGAGGTATGATTATCCTGTGGGACAAAAAATTTATGGAGGTCAATGATGCACTTACTGGGGAATATATTTTATCAGTCTCATGCACAAATAAGTCAGACAATTTCAATTGGATGCTTACCAGTGTGTATGGACCCAACAATATTGTGGAGAGAATTAGCTTCTGGGAAGAATTGGATACTGCATGTAGACTATGGAATTTACCATGGTGCATAGGTGGAGATTTTAACACAGTTAAAAAGTGTGATGAAAAGAAGAATTGAACCAAGATCTCCAGAAGCATGACACAATTCAATGACTTCATTGAGCATCATAATCTGGTGGATCTTCCTTTGAAAGGTGTACGCTTTACATGTTCAAATGGACAAGCCAATCCAGTTATGTGTAGGCTTGACAGATTTCTTATAACCCCATGCTTTGAAACCCATTTCCCCCTCATCTCCCAACTAGCCAGAGCTCGACCTACTTCAGACCATATCCCAATCCTTCTAGACATTTCAGATCCCAGTTGGGGACCTAGTCCTTTTAGGTTCGAGGCAATATGGTTATTAGAGAGTGATTTTCTAACCCTTTTGAAAGATTGGTGGTTGTCTTTTTCCTTTACAGGTTCTCCAAGTACGGTGTTATGGCTAAAGCTAAAGGCCCTAAAAGAAAAACTACGTGGTAGGAAAATTATAGATGGTACATTAACTGCTAACGAGTTAGTTGACTCTAGACTGAGATCTGAAAAAGCAGGAATCATCTGCAAGATTGACTTAGAAAAGGCCTTCGACAGGATTAATTGGAAGTACTTGGAGGTTGTTCTAAAAAAATGGGGTTTGGTAGAAAGATCTGTAAGTGGCTAAGATTCTGTTACTCAACTTCTACTTTTTTTGTGTTGATTAATGGTTCATCTTTTGGTCACTTCTCTAGTTCTCGAGGCGTGAGGCATGGATGTCCAGTTTCACCACTTCTTTTCAATATAGCCATGGAGGGATTTTCAAGATATATGGATAAAGCCTCAACACTGAACCTGTTCAGTGATTTTTCTGTGACTCCTAACTGTATCAATGTTAATCACCTACACTATGCTGATGACACTATCTTTTTCATTGATAACAGTAGGGAGGAATTATATAATTTGTTCTCTGCCATGAAGTGCTTCGAGTATATAGCTGGTTTAAAGGTAAACAATCTAAAAACAAGACTGATAGCAATTGGGGAGGTTCCATATATCTCAGTTTGGGCAAAGGAACTTGGTTGTGTCACTGATGTCTTGCCTTTCATTTACTTGGGCATGTCATTAGGAGCAAATCCTACATCTAAGAGCATATGGTATCCAATAATTGAAAAGTTTGAAGAGATACTTTCAAACTGGCGGCAAATTTCTCTTTCAAAAGGAGGGAAACTAACTCTACTGAAATGCATTTTAAATGCTCTACCAGTCTACTACTTCTCGTTATTTCAAGCGCCTGCCTCAGTCATTAAAATCCTGGAAAGAAAGATGCGAAACTTCCTATGGGAATACAGTGGTTCTTCTAGAATATCTCATTTGGTTAATTGGGATCTCGTCTGTGCCGATAAGGAAAGGGGGGGTCTGGGAGTTTGTAATCTGAAGAGGATGAACCAGAGTTTGTTGGCGAAATGGTGTTGGAGATTCGGCCAAGAAAAAACAAGACTGTGGTACAAAATTGTGGTAGATAAACATGGGGATAACTTCTCCTATTGGATCCCAAGTAAGGTGAAGCATTCTCATGGTGTATCATGCTGGAAAACAATAGCTAACACAGCTCATTTGGTCAACACTCATTCCTACTTGACTATTCATTCAGTAAGAGCAACTTCGTTTTGGCATGACATATGGAAAGGAGATGCCTCTCTTGCCTCCTTATTCTATTCTATGTACAACTTAACCAATAATAAGAACGTGAAGGTTGCAGATATGGTCACAGTAGATGGAAACTGGAGTTTTAATTTCAAACGTAATCTTACAAATTCTGAAACAGATAGGTTTGCTGATCTGTTGTCTGTTATTGGAAGCACTCCACCAGTTCTAGACAACCTTCCTGATACTAGGCGTTAGTCTTTGCATAATGATGGAATATTCACAGTTAAAACCCTATATGCTAAGCTTATTGAAAATTCAGGTATTGATAATTTCCCTCATCAATTCATTTGGAAGAAATATATTCCGCCCAAGATCAATTTCCTACTTTGGTGTCTGTTGCATGACAAGTTGAACACCATAGACATGCTGCAGTTTAAAGGGGTTGATATTTACAATTCTTGTGCTCTCTGTGGAGATGATATGGAATCGCAAGAGCACATTTTCCTGCACTGCAAAGTTGCGCACATTGTCTGGTCGATGGTGATGCCAACTGACTGCTGGTCTTGGGTGATTCCAAGAAATTTCAATTCCCTGGCACAAGAATGGTACCATGGTCACTTCAGTGCTATAGGAAACTTCATCTGGGAACTGATCCCTGCGGCAGTGGTGCAAACTTTATGGGATGAGCGCAACAATCGAATTTTTCAGTAGAAACATACGTTTAAAACAGATGATGACTTGGGTTTGGAAGTGCGTTCTTTGGTTTTATCTTGGGCAGCATCAGCAGGCAGGCGTGTCCATTTAAACTTCGCGAACACAATCCACAACAATTGGCTTTCCATCTTTGTGTAGTTTTTGTTTAAACTTGCGCTCCTGGTGGAATTGTTGTAACTCCTCTTTCTCCTCTTAATAAAATTCCTTTCTGTTCAAAAAAAAAGACAAACCCTAAAACCAAATTAATCTGCCCACCTAACAGATCTATAGTAATCGAGGTGGTTTCTTCTTCCATTTTCTCATACCGTGTTTATCTTTGTCACCATCCAACAGCAGGACTGTAAACTTAACATTCCACATTTTGTTCCCAAGCTTGGATTAGACTTGCCCTTATCCCATTATCCTAAATGAAAATGACCAAGCAGCATCCAAGATAAAGTCCACCGGCCCCAGAAAAGACTTTTTCACAATCAGCCATCAAGCTAGGGTGTGGACCTGTTGGTTTTGGAGCTAAAAGAGGTAGGGTGGAGAACAATTTAACAGTTTCATGTTTATGTCCCAATTCTAACAAATGGAACCATGCTATACGTCTTATATAAGCCACCCTCTTTGACCTCGTACATAGTATTAACTTCTAATTTCAAGACCACAAGTTTCCGGCCCCGTCAGCCATAAATTCATGGCCCTGCTCAAACGTAGAGGACCAACTTGAAAAGTAATGAAATTAAGAGAGTCGCTCGAGAATCACTTACCCTCAAAAGTTTTTTATATATTTTTCTTTTCAAAAGTTCAATTTTTTTTTTTACTCGGTCAATAAAATAGAATAAAAGAAAGCGAAAATGTACAAGGATCAGGCTAATTTAGTGCTAAGCCAAAAGGCCGCACACTAAAAAACCTAAAAACGATAGTAAACCTCTCCAGGCCATTCAACAGAGTGAATAAAACCTGGCCTACCCTCGTAAAACTCATAATGTTCCTCGGCCAACAAACAAGCTTGTTTGGCCGAGACATCCGCTGAAAAATTAGCTTCTCTGTAGCTATGAATATAGCTAATATTGTTATAAAAAATCTTCGCTATTCTCCACCTCTGCATTAGCTGCCATGGCAAGTCGCCTTTTTGAAGAGCATATAAACAACTCATCGAATCAGATCTGACACATAGGTTCTTCACATTCCATCTTTGAGCAACGACAGCACCATAGATTACCGCACAAACTTCAGCATAGAAGTTAGTCTTCCAGCCCAGGCCAACGCACAGAACACCCAAGACTACCGAGCTAGAATCACGGAAGACAACACCAGAACCAGCCTGCCCCGGATTACCAAGAGATGCACCATCACAACAGATCATAATCTCACCAGGATTTGGTGGACTCCAAGTAACTTCAACTGGGTCAGAGTGATCGCAAGATCTATGCGTCACTCTAAAGAAATTAACAATACGCAAATCATCCAAAGTATTATGCATATGGCCCTTCAATCTAATAGAATTATCACGAATTACCTGATGAACTCTTCCTTTAAACTCCAGCCAACGAATCTGCTTGTTCTCAAAATAAGCTTTGTTACGCATCTTCCACAGCTCCGTAACTATTGCAAGATTTGCAACAAGCCATAGATCTTTAATCATTCGACTCCGGCCCTTTGCAGCCTTGTAGGAGGCCACCAGGTCTTCATTCGGCTTCAAATTGAAAATTTCAGCTGCCCACTTCCAAATTCTTTTGGCAATTTTGCAATGCCAAGTAATATGGCTAACATCTTCACAGTCTTCTCTACATAAACGACACATAGAAGGCATTTCCCTACCAGTCTTCTTCATAACATTATCATCAGAAGCGCAACACTGTTTATAAAATAGCTTCCAATACTGCACACCCAAAGTAGGATGTATAATACTTCTAGAGAAGAGTGCCGCAGCTGGCAAAATTTCAGCTGGCCCACGAATAGCAGCCTTGGCTGACTTGACAGTGAAAACACCCTTACTGTCCAAGTCCCAAATTTTATAATCATCTCCACCACCAATAAGAGGCAAATTATCAACATCAATATTGCATCGTAACATCAATTCATTAGTCTTTGGAGGAATAGCCCAAGAGCCATCAACAATAATATCACTCACCTTGGCCTTAAAATCATTAGGGCCTCTTGTTGTGATGCCAAGTCGTTGAGCAATTGAAAAATCAGCACACCAATTATCAAAAAATAAGGAAGTATTAGCACCGTTACCTATAATTGAGCGCGTGTGTTTTTGAACAAAGTTATGCACCAATCTAATGCCAGGGAAAACCGAGGAACCCAACTTATAATCAATCAAGTTGCCATTGACCTTGAAATATTTTGCCTTCAAAAATCTAGCCCAAGTCTTATCAGAGTCTCGAATCGAAATCCACAACTTCATAAGCATGACCCTATTAACATCATTTAACTTCTTGAGGCCAAGCCCACCTTCACGTCTAGAAAGGCATAAAACATCATAAAGAACCGTGAAGTGTTTGCGCTTCTCAGCATCTCCAGACCACAAAAAATTGCGAATGGCCCTCTCCACCGATTTGATGGCCGTGCATGGCCATTTGTAAAAAACCATTGAATGAAGCAAATAGCTAGAAATAACTGATTTGATCAAAACTAACCTAGCCTGAAAAGACAATAGCTTACCCTTCCAACCTGCCAGCTTGTCCATAATCTTCTCCATTACCTGACGAACATGAATATGACGCACAATGCCAGGTTTCAATTGGATTCCCAAATATTTATCCGGGAAATGCGCCCTCTCCATGCCCATAAAGTTTGCAATAGCAATAGCACGAGACTGCCTATCTCCACCATAATAAAATTTGCTTTTGGCGTAACTAACATACTGACCAGAAGCACGTTGATACATGCCAAGCATCTCCTTCAAGTTCCGCAAG